>NW_026890374.1:122374-124874 GCF_963514075.1 Conger conger
CACATGAAACCCGGACTTTATTTATTTTGTTTCATTCATTTTTTTAAAGAAAATAACATTCATTTAGTAAAATTGGTCACATTTCCTTGTCTGAAGTGTGATTATATTTCTGAAATTGTTCTTCGTTTTGGAGTAAATTTGGGGCAGGTCTCAGTGAGAGGTGAGCTTGTCTTGTCTCTCTGCACTGTCTGCACTGTGGTGACGTGGGAGTGCTGATTAACACACCCCATTGCAGGTCCACCTCTCTGTCTCACTCTCAAATTCTCATTTTCATTCTAATGCAGCAAATTGCATTCTTGGAATGTGTGTGTGTGTGGGCGTATGTGTGTGTGTATGTGTGTGTGTATGCGTGCGTGTGTGTGTGTGTGTCGGTGTGTGTGTGTGTACATGCAAGCCTGCTTCTCTCTCATCATCTGCCTCATGCATGGAACACACAAACACTCTCCCTCCCTCTCTCTCTCACACACATGAGCTCAGAGATAAACTCTCTCTCTCTTTCTCTCTCTCTTACACACATACACCCACACAAACACTCTCTTCCCTCTCACTCAGACAGAAACAAACACACGCAAATACACGCACCCCCACCCATCTCTCTCACACAAGCACACATACACACACACACATGCACCCACACAAACACACTCTCTCCCCCACTCTCTCACACAGAAACACACACACACCTGCTCTCAATCAGACAGAAACAAATACACACGCATACACACACACCCTCCCCTCTGTCACACAGACACACACACACCCTCCTCTCTGTCACACAGACACACACAGCCGTCCCTTCTCTGGGAGGGAAACAGCTTGCAAGTGAAGACTTGGGAGGGTGGGGGCATGGGGGGGGGGGGGGGGTTAGGCAGTGGAAGGGGGGCAGTTTATTTGGGTAGTCTCAGGGTGTAGGAGGGGAGAATGCCTCTATGAGAATAGGGTGGGAATCCGGGGTATGTGTGCGTGTGTGTGTGTGTGTTCATTTTGGGGGATCACCATGACAGCCCCCCATTCTGCCTCTCCCACGTGCTTAGGGGGGGGGGGGGGGTTCCCCCTTATTATGGAGGCCCAGCTCAATGTTACATACTGTACTCAGGCCCTCCATTGAGAATTAACGCTGAGTTTAATGAAATCAGGGACACAGAGAGTCACAGATCCCCCCTGGTTAACACGGAAACCGGTAAAAGCATTCACCTGTCAATCAAGAGGATGGACAACCAGGAAGCTGTGACGTCATAGTAGTTATGGAACGCCTCGTTGCTATAACTACGGCGTGTACTATGTTGGTGGGCACTGCACACTAAAGCACTTATTTATACTGCTCATTGCAGTTTGTTGTGCTGTGTATTGTATTTCCCTGTCAGCCGAGGCTACTTGTTGTGTTTGCAAACAGCTGCTATCTACATATGCATGTCCAATGTACATTTCCCCATGGGGGCAATAAAGTTTATCTGATCCTGTCCTAACACCCACGCCAGGCCCCCGTCACACACACCCACACCCACACCCCCCCCAACACACACCCCACTTTTTAAAGGCGAGGCGCCCACACTTTCGCACACTCCAGACGAGGGGGTCGAAGGTTAATAAGGACCGAGACAAAAGGCCCCGGGTCCAGACACAACAAACAACCGTCCCCTGGGCTCAGCCGATCCACGCCTCCCTCCCACCCCCCCCCCCCCCCCACCCACCCTCCGAGAATGCTCACAACCACCCCCCCCCCCCCCCCCCCAGCTCCCCGAAAGCTGAGCCAAGCCTGGACACTCACCACTACCGATATTTACTGGGTTAATTACCCGTTTATTGGGTTGTCACTACTCGGGCGGGGGAACACACTGGTGTTAATAAAGACGTGTGATTTACCAGCCAATGGGCTTGATGAATGAAGAGCTGCTCCGAGCGGAACCTAATTACCCAAATATAGTGCGCTATATAACCGCGCGTATGCGCACTGCGACACCAACGCCCCCCCCCCACCCCCCCGAGTGCGATTATGCAATAAACCAGGCCCGTGCGCTGTTTCTTCCTGTCACGTGACCAGCTGATATTCATAAGCAGCAACGCTGGTGCATCATTAGGAGGAGATTGTGTGTGTCTGTGTGTGTGAGTGTGTGTGCGTGCGTGAGTGTGTGTGTGTGTGAGAGCAAGTGCGTATATGACTTGTGTGCGTGTGTGTGTGTGTGTGTGTGTGTGTGTTAGCGGGATACCCTGAATGGATTGTAATGTAAAATGTATGTGGTGCGCCCTGCTGTTGAAAGAGAGATGAAAACGCAGAGAGTGAGAGAGGGAGGAAGAGAGAGAGAGAGAGAGGGAGGAAGAGAGAGAGAGAGAGAGAGAGAGAGAGAGAGGGAAAGAGGGAGGGAGGCTGGGAGCGGGCAGACTGGGTACCCTCACTCGCAGATGGGGGGGGGGGGGGGGGGGTATGGGGGGGTCCTGTCAGCTGGGGATTACACAGCAACACGGCACACAATCCAGGTCAGTGTGTGTGTGTGTGTGTGTG
>NW_026890375.1:0-2000 GCF_963514075.1 Conger conger
ATATCGCCACACTGAAGAGATAATGCAGGCATCAGCCCCGCCATCCATATTTAATGAGACTCTCATTGCGGAAGAAAAAACGAAAACAAAGAAATAAACATCGGTAGACGAGTCTTGTGCCGGTGTTGAGCCGGGAGGTGCTGATAAAGTGTGGCGGAGCAGGGGCAGCCGTTGGCCTGTGTGTGAGGACTCCTGTTTTTTGGAGGACGTGAGCGAGTCGGGGGCAAGTCTGTCCCACGAGTGGCGCGGGGCGGGCGGAAAAAATCGCTTCAAGCGTCCTGCCGGATTTCTAGGTTGTCTCGGTTTTTAAAAAATTTTCAGAGAATGAATTAGGCCTGAACTCTGTTTCGCTATTCCCTGTGCAGGGCTGGCAGTTTCACTGATGGGCTCGTCTCAAACGGTCTGCTGGGCGTTTAAATGTGATGTTTTTTACTTTTTAAATAAGTCGTATTTTTCTCCCGTTTGTGCCGTTTCATTTTCGCTCTGACGGAAGCTGCAGAGACCCGGGGGGCTTTCAGCTCCGCAGGGACGTCCCTCAGCGTTGGCTGTGGGGAGCCCCCCTGTGGGCCCCCTCCCTGGGGAAAAGCGGCACTGCAGTGCTGTAAATACGTAGAGACTCCTAAAGCTGCCCTTTCTGGCAGCCCATTCTCCCACATCTCCTGACTGTCCCCGTTTGACTGGGATCCCCCCCCCCCCTCCCCCGTCTGCCGCATAATGCCCCGGTTTGTGTGGCTCGCCACTGATCCAGGAACAGTGTTAAACCGCTTGTGTGGCTCCATTTGGCTCCATGCCGATTCACCGATTTCTGACCTAGAACTGATCCAGGAACAGTGTTAAGATGGCAGACCCCGAGCTCTACGACTGGCTCCCGGGTTTGTGTGGCAGGATGCTGATCCGGGGTCAGTGTGGCCCCTCTGGGGTTCCGCGTTGCCTGGGTGCACACTTTGATTGACAGTAGGCTTTTGTTGGAAGGTGCTGTCAAGTTGGCAGCTGTACCGGAGAGCCTCCTGCCCTGAGACAGCTGCCGTAGACACACACACACACACACACACACACACACACATACACACACACATATAAATGCGTACACACACACACACACACGCACACACATATACATCCGCACGCACCCATCCACCCACACACATACACACACATACATATACACACACTTATACACATCCACGCACGCTCACACACACACACACACACACACGGTTCAGTCACTTCAATCCGTGGTACCACCGCTACGCGGTAGCGAGGTCACGTGGACGCCGTGTTCCCCAGGCCGTGTGACTTCTGCCACTCGTTTTATTCCACCTGTAGAAATGCGTGTGTGTCAGTGCGTCAGGTCTCTCCGGGGAGGAGAGTCGCTAGTGCTTTATGTAATTGGGCTGTCTTGTACACTGTGATTGATTTACGGGCCCGTGTGTAGGCGCCACAGTTTACAATCACCCAAGTGATGTTTGCAGCTCATGAATCACGACAGTGACAATGCGGTGTTGCTCGACTTATTTTTTTTGCTTGTTTATTTGTTGCTTTTAGAGTCCTGCAGGAAATAATCTGTCAGACGTCACCTTCCTGTACTGGGAGCTTCGGGAGTTTTATTAATGTCATAAAATGCTTAATGTGGTTTTATGAGGGTGTAAGTGCTGGGATATCTCCCCTTGTAAAGTGCGTAATTGGTACAGTAATTGGCAATTTGAAATCTGTGAGCTTCCCGTTTTTCATTTCCTTTAAATGTGGAGGATAGATTCGCGGCTGGATCAGAGGGCTCAGGAATGCTCCTTCATTTCATGGGGCAGTTGCAGGAATTGGGTGTGAATTTAGTGCTGCAGTGTCTGCAGGCTTAACTCCAGTCCTGGAGGGCCGCAGTGTCTGCAGGCTTAACTTCAGTCCTGGAGGGCCGCAGTGTTTGCTGGTTTAACTCCAGTCCTGGAGGGTCGCAGTGTCTGCAGGTTTAACTCCAGTCCTGGAGGGCCGCAGTGTCTGCAGGCTTA
>NW_026890376.1:0-97000 GCF_963514075.1 Conger conger
ATGCCCATTTGCCAGAAACCGGCATTCAGAGCTTGTGAAATCCCCAAAATGACGATTTTCAAGCTTTGGCACTCTAAGTTTCATAGTTGGTGAAAAAGAGCATATCTTGAAGAGAGAATACACTAGCTGCTCCCAATGAAATATGTATGATGGTGAGTGGTTCCATATCATATATCCCAAAGGTAGCCATGTGCTCCTTTAGGAGCTTTAGATATAGCCCTTATAAAAACTTTAACTTTTCCCGCATTCAGAAACAAAGTTTTTCAGAGTGCGCATTTCTTGAAAGTCAAAACTCACATTTCATCCAAAACCAAAAGGTTTGATGGTGGGGCCAAATCTATCAGGTGTATGCCCATTTGCCAGAAAACCGCATTCAGAGCTTGTGAAATCCCCAAAATGACGATTTCAAGCTTTGGCACTCTAAGTTTCATAGTTGGTGAAAAAGAGCATATCTTGAAGAGAGAATACACTAGCTGCTCCAAATGAAATATGTATGATGGTGAGTGGTTCCATATCATATATCCCAAAGGTAGCCATGTGCTCCTTTAGGAGCTTTAGATATAGGCCTTATAACAACTTAACTTTTCCCGCAGTCAGAAACAAAGTTTTTCAGAGTGCGCATTTCTTGAAAGTCAAACTCACATTTCATCCAAAACCAAAAGGTTTGATGGTGGGGCGAAAATCTATCAGGTGTATGCCCATTTGCCAGAAACCGCATTCAGAGCTTGTGAAATCCCCAAAATGACGATTTCAAGCTTTGGCACTCTAAGTTTCATAGTTGGTGAAAAAGAGCATATCTTGAAGAGAGAATACACTAGCTGCTCCCAAATGAAATATGTATGATGGTGAGTGGTTCCATATCATATATCCCAAAGGTAGCCATGTGCTTCTTTAGGAGCTTTAGATATAGGCCTTATAAAAACTTTAACTTTTCCCGCATTCAGAAACAAAGTTTTTCAGAGTGCGCATTTCTTGAAAGTCAAAACTCACATTTCATCCAAAACCAAAAGGTTTGATGGTGGGGCCAAAATCTATCAGGTGTATGCCCATTTGCCAGAAACCGCATTCAGAGCTTGTGAAATCCCCAAAATGACGATTTCAAGCTTTGGCACTCTAAGTTTCATAGTTGGTGAAAAAGAGCATATCTTGAAGAGAGAATACACTAGCTGCTCCAAAATGAAATATGTATGATGGTGAGTGGTTCCATATCATATATCCCAAAGGTAGCCATGTGCTCCTTTAGGAGCTTTAGATATAGGCCTTATAAAAACTTTTACTTTTCCCACATTCAGAAACAAAGTTTTTCAGAGTGCGCATTTCTTGAAAGTCAAAACTCACATTTCATCCAAAACCAAAAGGTTTGATGGTGGGGCCAAAATCTATCAGGTGTATGCCCATTTGCCAGAAACCGCATTCAGAGCTTGTGAAATCCCCAAAATGACGATTTCAAGCTTTGGCACTCTAAGTTCCATAGTTGGTGAAAAAGAGCATATCTTGAAGAGAGAATACAATAGATGCTCCCAAATGAAATATGTATGATGGTGAGTGGTTCCATATCATATATCCCAAAGGTAGCCATGTGCTCCTTTAGGAGCTTTAGATATAGGCCTTATAAAAACTTTAACTTTTCCCGCATTCAGAAACAAAGTTTTTCAGAGTGCGCATTTCTTGAAAGTCAAAACTCACATTTCATCCAAAACCAAAAGGTTTGATGGTGGGGCGAAAATCTATCAGGTGTATGCCCATTTGCCAGAAACCGCATTCAGAGCTTGTGAAATCCCCAAAATGACGATTTCAAGCTTTGGCACTCTAAGTTTCATAGTTGGTGAAAAAGAGCATATCTTGAAGAGAGAATACACTAGCTGCTCCCAAATGAAATATGTATGATGGTGAGTGGTTCCATATCATATATCCCAAAGGTAGCCATGTGCTCCTTTAGGAGCTTTAGATATAGGCCTTATAACAACTTTAACTTTTCCCGCATTCAGAAACAAAGTTTTTCAGAGTGCGCATTTCTTGAAAGTCAAAACTCACATTTCATCCAAAACCAGAAGGTTTGATGGTGGGGCGAAAATCTATCAGGTGTATGCCCATTTGCCAGAAACCGCATTCAGAGCTTGTGAAATCCCCAAAATGACGATTTCAAGCTTTGGCACTCTAAGTTTCATAGTTGGTGAAAAAGAGCATATCTTGAAGAGAGAATACACTAGCTGCTCCCAAATGAAATATGTATGATGGTGAGTGGTTCCATATCATATTTCCCAAAGGTAGCCATGTGCTCCTTTAGGAGCTTTAGATATAGGCCTTATAAAAACTTTAACTTTTCCCGCATTCAGAAACAAAGTTTTTCAGAGTGCGCATTTCTTGAAAGTCAAAACTCACATTTCATCCAAAACCAAAAGGTTTGATGGTGGGGCCAAAATCTATCAGGTGTATGCCCATTTGCCAGAAACCGCATTCAGAGCTTGTGAAATCCCCAAAATGACGATTTCAAGCTTTGGCACTCTAAGTTTCATAGTTGGTGAAAAAGAGCATATGTTAAAGAGAGAATACACTAGCTGCTCCCAAATGAAATATGTATGATGGTGAGTGGTTCCATATCATATATCCCAAAGGTAGCCATGTGCTCCTTTAGGAGCTTTAGATATAGGCCTTATAAAAACTTTAACTTTTCCCGCATTCAGAAACAAAGTTTTTCAGAGTGCGCATTTCTTGAAAGTCAAAACTCACATTTCATCCAAAACCAAAAGGTTTGATGGTGGGGCGAAAATCTATCAGGTGTATGCCCATTTGCCAGAAACCGCATTCAGAGCTTGTGAAATCCCCAAAATGACGATTTCAAGCTTTGGCACTCTAAGTTTCATAGTTGGTGAAAAAGAGCATATCTTGAAGAGAGAATAGACTAGCTGCTCCCAAATGAAATATGTATGATGGTGAGTGGTTCCATATCATATATCCCAAAGGTAGCCATGTGCTCCTTTAGGAGCTTTAGATATAGGCCTTATAAAAACTTTAACTTTTCCCGCATTCAGAAACAAAGTTTTTCAGAGTGCGCATTTCTTGAAAGTCAAAACTCACATTTCATCCAAAACCAAAAGGTTTGATGGTGGGGCCAAAATCTATCAGGTGTATGCCCATTTGCCAGAAACCGCATTCAGAGCTTGTGAAATCCCCAAAATGACGATTTCAAGCTTTGGCACTCTAAGTTTCATAGTTGGTGAAAAAGAGCATATGTCAAAGAGAGAATACACTAGCTGCACCCAAATGAAATATGTATGATGGTGAGTGGTTCCATATCATATATCCCAAAGGTAGCCATGTGCTCCTTCAGGAGCTATAGATATAGGCCTTATAAAAACTTTAACTTTTCCCGCATTCAGAAACAAAGTTTTTCAGAGTGCGCATTTCTTGAAAGTCAAAACTCACATTTCATCCAAAACCAAAAGGTTTGATGGTGGGGCGAAAATCTATCAGGTGTATGCCCATTTGCCAGAAACCGCATTCAGAGCTTGTGAAATCCCCAAAATGACGATTTCAAGCTTTGGCACTCTAAGTTTCATAGTTGGTGAAAAAGAGCATATCTTGAAGAGAGAATACACTAGCTGCTCCAAAATGAAATATGTATGATGGTGAGTGGTTCCATATCATATATCCCAAAGGTAGCCATGTGCTCCTTTAGGAGCTTTAGATATAGGCCTTATAAAAACTTTTACTTTTCCCGCATTCAGAAACAAAGTTTTTCAGAGTGCGCATTTCTTGAAAGTCAAAACTCACATTTCATCCAAAACCAAAAGGTTTGATGGTGGGGCGAAAATCTATCAGGTGTATGCCCATTTGCCAGAAACCGCATTCAGAGCTTGTGAAATCCCCAAAATGACGATTTCAAGCTTTGGCACTCTAAGTTCCATAGTTGGTGAAAAAGAGCATATCTTGAAGAGAGAATACAATAGATGCTCCCAAATGAAATATGTATGATGGTGAGTGGTTCCATATCATATATCCCAAAGGTAGCCATGTGCTCCTTTAGGAGCTTTAGATATAGGCCTTATAAAAACTTTAACTTTTCCCGCATTCAGAAACAAAGTTTTTCAGAGTGCGCATTTCTTGAAAGTCAAAACTCACATTTCATCCAAAACCAAAAGGTTTGATGGTGGGGCGAAAATCAATCAGGTGTATGCCCATTTGCCAGAAACCGCATTCAGAGCTTGTGAAATCCCCAAAATGACGATTTCAAGCTTTGGCACTCTAAGTTTCATAGTTGGTGAAAAAGAGCATATCTTGAAGAGAGAATACTCTAGCTGCTCCCAAATGAAATATGTATGATGGTGAGTGGTTCCATATCATATATCCCAAAGGTAGCCATGTGCTCCTTTAGGAGCTTTAGATATAGGCCTTATAAAAACTTTAAATTTTCCCGCATTCAGAAAGAAAGTTTTTCAGAGTGCGCATTTCTTGAAAGTCAAAACTCAAATTTCATCCAAAACCAAAAGGTTTGATGGTGGGGCGAAAATCTATCAGGTGTATGCCCATTTGCCAGAAACCGCATTCAGAGCTTGTGAAATCCCCAAAATGACGATTTCAAGCTTTGGCACTCTAAGTTTCATAGTTGGTGAAAAACAGCATATCTTGAAGAGAGAATACACTAGCTGCTCCCAAATGAAATATGTATGATGGTGAGTGGTTCCATATCATATATCCCAAAGGTAGCCATGTGCTCCTTTAGGAGCTTTAGATATAGGCCTTATAAAAACTTTAACTTTTCCCGCATTCAGAAACAAAGTTTTTCAGAGTGCGCATTTCTTGAAAGTCAAAACTCACATTTCATCCAAAACCAGAAGGTTTGATGGTGGGGCGAAAATCTATCAGGTGTATGCCCATTTGCCAGAAACCGCATTCAGAGCTTGTGAAATCCCCAAAATGACGATTTCAAGCTTTGGCACTCTAAGTTTCATAGTTGGTGAAAAAGAGCATATCTTGAAGAGAGAATACACTAGCTGCTCCCAAATGATATATGTATGATGGTGAGTGGTTCCATATCATATATCCCAAATGTAGCCATGTGCTCCTTTAGGAGCTTTAGATATAGGCCTTATGAAAACTTTAACTTTTCCCGCATTCAGAAACAAAGTTTTTCAGAGTGCGCATTTCTTGAAAGTCAAAACTCACATTTCATCCAAAACCAAAAGGTTTGATGGTGGGGCGAAAATCTATCAGGTGTATGCCCATTTGCCAGAAACCGCATTCAGAGCTTGTGAAATCCCCAAAATGACGATTTCAAGCTTTGGCACTCTAAGTTTCATAGTTGGTGAAAAAGAGCATATCTTGAAGAGAGAATACACTAGCTGCACCCAAATGAAATATGTATGATGGTGAGTGGTTCCATATCATATATCCCAAAGGTAGCCATGTGCTCCTTCAGGAGCTTTAGATATAGGCCTTAAAAAAACTTTAACTTTTCCCGCATTCAGAAACAAAGTTTTTCAGAGTGCGCATTTCTTGAAAGTCAAAACTCACATTTCATCCAAAACCAAAAGGTTTGATGGTGGGGCAAAAATCTATCAGGTGTATGCCCATTTGCCAGAAACCGCATTCAGAGCTTGTGAAATCCCCAAAATGACGATTTCAAGCTTTGGCACTCTTAGTTTCATAGTTGGTGAAAAAGAGCATATCTTGAAGAGAGAATACACTAGCTGCTCCAAAATGAAATATGTATGATGGTGAGTGGTTCCATATCATATATCCCAAAGGTAGCCATGTGCTCCTTTAGGAGCTTTAGATATAGGCCTTATAAAAACTTTAACTTTTCCCGCATTCAGAAACAAAGTTTTTCAGAGTGCGCATTTCTTGAAAGTCAAAACTCACATTTCATCCAAAACCAAAAGGTTTGATGGTGGGGCGAAAATCTATCAGGTGTATGCCCATTTGCCAGAAACCGCATTCAGAGCTTGTGAAATCCCCAAAATGACGATTTCAAGCTTTGGCACTCTAAGTTCCATAGTTGGTGAAAAAGAGCATATCTTGAAGAGAGAATACACTAGATGCTCCCAAATGAAATATGTATGATGGTGAGTGGTTCCATATCATATATCCCAAAGGTAGCCATGTGCTCCTTTAGGAGCTTTAGATATAGGCCTTATAAAAACTTTAACTTTTCCCGCATTCAGAAACAAAGTTTTTCAGAGTGCGCATTTCTTGAAAGTCAAAACTCACATTTCATCCAAAACCAAAAGGTTTGATGGTGGGGCGAAAATCTATCAGGTGTATGCCCATTTGCCAGAAACCGCATTCAGAGCTTGTGAAATCCCCAAAATGACGATTTCAAGCTTTGGCACTCTAAGTTTCATAGTTGGTGAAAAAGAGCATATGTTAAAGAGAGAATACACTAGCTGCTCCCAAATGAAATATGTATGATGGTGAGTGGTTCCATATCATATATCCCAAAGGTAGCCATGTGCTCCTTTAGGAGCTTTAGATATAGGCCTTATTAAAAACTTTAACTTTTCCCGCATTCAGAAACAAAGTTTTTCAGAGTGCGCATTTCTTGAAAGTCAAAACTCACATTTCATCCAAAACCAAAAGGTTTGATGGTGGGGCGAAAATCTATCAGGTGTATGCCCATTTGCCAGAAACCGCATTCAGAGCTTGTGAAATCCCCAAAATGACGATTTCAAGCTTTGGCACTCTAAGTTTCATAGTTGGTGAAAAAGAGCATATCTTGAAGAGAGAATACACTAGCTGCTCCCAAATGAAATATGTATGATGGTGAGTGGTTCCATATCATATATCCCAAAGGTAGCCATGTGCTCCTTTAAGAGCTTTAGATATAGGCCTTATAAAAACTTTAACTTTTCCCGCATTCAGAAACAAAGTTTTTCAGAGTGCGCATTTCTTGAAAGTCAAAACTCACATTTCATCCAAAACCAAAAGGTTTGATGGTGGGGCAAAAATCTATCAGGTGTATGCCCATTTGCCAGAAACCGCATTCAGAGCTTGTGAAATCCCCAAAATGACGATTTCAAGCTTTGGCACTCTAAGTTTCATATTTGGTGAAAAAGAGCATATCTTGAAGAGAGAATACACTAGCTGCTCCCAAATGAAATATGTATGATGGTGAGTGGTTCCATATCATATATCCCAAAGGTAGCCATCTGCTCCTTTCGGAGCTTTAGATATAGGCCTTATAAAAACTTTAACTTTTCCCGCATTCAGAAACAAAGTTTTTCAGAGTGCGCATTTCTTGAAAGTCAAAACTCACATTTCATCCAAAACCAAAAGGTTTGATGGTGGGGCGAAAATCTATCAGGTGTATGCCCATTTGCCAGAAACCGCATTCAGAGCTTGTGAAATCCCCAAAATGACGATTTCAAGCTTTGGCACTCTAAGTTTCATAGTTGGTGAAAAAGAGCATATCTTGAAGAGAGAATACACTAGCTGCTCCCAAATGAAATATGTATGATGGTGAGTGGTTCCATATCATATATCCCAAAGGTAGCCATGTGCTCCTTTAGGAGCTTTAGATATAGGCCTTATAAAAACTTTAACTTTTCCCGCATTCAGAAACAAAGTTTTTCAGAGTGCGCATTTCTTGAAAGTCAAAACTCACATTTCATCCAAAACCAAAAGGTTTGATGGTGGGGCGAAAATCTATCAGGTGTATGCCCATTTGCCAGAAACCGCATTCAGAGCTTGTGAAATCCCCAAAATGACGATTTCAAGCTTTGGCACTCTAAGTTTCATAGTTGGTGAAAAAGAGCATATCTTGAAGCGAGAATACACTAGCTGCTCCAAAATGAAATATGTATGATGGTGAGTGGTTCCATATCATATATCCCAAAGGTAGCCATGTGCTCCTTTAGGAGCTTTAGATATAGGCCTTATAAAAACTTTAACTTTTCCCGCATTCAGAAACAAAGTTTTTCAGAGTGCGCATTTCTTGAAAGTCAAAACTCACATTTCATCCAAAACCAAAAGGTTTGATGGTGGGGCGAAAATCTATCAGGTGTATGCCCATTTGCCAGAAACCGCATTCAGAGCTTGTGAAATCCCCAAAATGACGATTTCAAGCTTTGGCACTCTAAGTTTCATAGTTGGTGAAAAAGAGCATATGTCAAAGAGAGAATACACTAGCTGCACCGAAATGAAATATGTATGATGGTGAGTGGTTCCATATCATATATCCCAAAGGTAGCCATGTGCTCCTTCAGGAGCTTTAGATATAGGCCTTATAAAAACTTTAACTTTTCCCGCATTCAGAAACAAAGTTTTTCAGAGTGCGCATTTCTTGAAAGTCAAAACTCACATTTGATCCAAAACCAAAAGGTTTGATGGTGGGGCGAAAATCTATCAGGTGTATGCCCATTTGCCAGAAACCGCATTCAGAGCTTGTGAAATCCCCAAAATGACGATTTCAAGCTTTGGCACTCTAAGTTTCATAGTTGGTGAAAAAGAGCATATCTTGAAGAGAGAATACACTAGCTGCTCCAAAATGAAATATGTATGATGGTGAGTGGTTCCATATCATATATCCCAAAGGTAGCCATGTGCTCCTTTAGGAGCTTTAGATATAGGCCTTATAAAAACTTTAACTTTTCCCGCATTCAGAAACAAAGTTTTTCAGAGTGCGCATTTCTTGAAAGTCAAAACTCACATTTCATCCAAAACCAAAAGGTTTGATGGTGGGGCGAAAATCTATCAGGTGTATGCCCATTTGCCAGAAACCGCATTCAGAGCTTGTGAAATCCCCAAAATGACGATTTCAAGCTTTGGCACTCTAAGTTCCATAGTTGGTGAAAAAGAGCATATCTTGAAGAGAGAATACACTAGATGCTCCCAAATGAAATATGTATGATGGTGAGTGGTTCCATATCATATATCCCAAAGGTAGCCATGTGCTCCTTTAGGAGCTTTAGATATAGGCCTTATAAAAACTTTAACTTTTCCCGCATTCAGAAACAAAGTTTTTCAGAGTGCGCATTTCTTGAAAGTCAAAACTCACATTTCATCCAAAACCAAAAGGTTTGATGGTGGGGCGAAAATCTATCAGGTGTATGCCCATTTGCCAGAAACCGCATTCAGAGCTTGTGAAATCCCCAAAATGACGATTTCAAGCTTTGGCACTCTAAGTTCCATAGTTGGTGAAAAAGAGCATATCTTGAAGAGAGAATACACTAGATGCTCCCAAATGAAATATGTATGATGGTGAGTGGTTCCATATCATATATCCCAAAGGTAGCCATGTGCTCCTTTAGGAGCTTTAGATATAGGCCTTATAAAAACTTTAACTTTTCCCGCATTCAGAAACAAAGTTTTTCAGAGTGCGCATTTCTTGAAAGTCAAAACTCACATTTCATCCAAAACCAAAAGGTTTGATGGTGGGGCGAAAATCTATCAGGTGTATGCCCATTTGCCAGAAACCGCATTCAGAGCTTGTGAAATCCCCAAAATGACGATTTCAAGCTTTGGCACTCTAAGTTTCATAGTTGGTGAAAAAGAGCATATGTTAAAGAGAGAATACACTAGCTGCTCCCAAATGAAATATGTATGATGGTGAGTGGTTCCATATCATATATCCCAAAGGTAGCCATGTGCTCCTTTAGGAGCTTTAGATATAGGCCTTATTAAAAACTTTAACTTTTCCCGCATTCAGAAACAAAGTTTTTCAGAGTGCGCATTTCTTGAAAGTCAAAACTCACATTTCATCCAAAACCAAAAGGTTTGATGGTGGGGCGAAAATCTATCAGGTGTATGCCCATTTGCCAGAAACCGCATTCAGAGCTTGTGAAATCCCCAAAATGACGATTTCAAGCTTTGGCACTCTAAGTTTCATAGTTGGTGAAAAAGAGCATATCTTGAAGAGAGAATACACTAGCTGCTCCCAAATGAAATATGTATGATGGTGAGTGGTTCCATATCATATATCCCAAAGGTAGCCATGTGCTCCTTTAAGAGCTTTAGATATAGGCCTTATAAAAACTTTAACTTTTCCCGCATTCAGAAACAAAGTTTTTCAGAGTGCGCATTTCTTGAAAGTCAAAACTCACATTTCATCCAAAACCAAAAGGTTTGATGGTGGGGCAAAAATCTATCAGGTGTATGCCCATTTGCCAGAAACCGCATTCAGAGCTTGTGAAATCCCCAAAATGACGATTTCAAGCTTTGGCACTCTAAGTTTCATATTTGGTGAAAAAGAGCATATCTTGAAGAGAGAATACACTAGCTGCTCCCAAATGAAATATGTATGATGGTGAGTGGTTCCATATCATATATCCCAAAGGTAGCCATCTGCTCCTTTCGGAGCTTTAGATATAGGCCTTATAAAAACTTTAACTTTTCCCGCATTCAGAAACAAAGTTTTTCAGAGTGCGCATTTCTTGAAAGTCAAAACTCACATTTCATCCAAAACCAAAAGGTTTGATGGTGGGGCGAAAATCTATCAGGTGTATGCCCATTTGCCAGAAACCGCATTCAGAGCTTGTGAAATCCCCAAAATGACGATTTCAAGCTTTGGCACTCTAAGTTTCATAGTTGGTGAAAAAGAGCATATCTTGAAGAGAGAATACACTAGCTGCTCCCAAATGAAATATGTATGATGGTGAGTGGTTCCATATCATATATCCCAAAGGTAGCCATGTGCTCCTTTAGGAGCTTTAGATATAGGCCTTATAAAAACTTTAACTTTTCCCGCATTCAGAAACAAAGTTTTTCAGAGTGCGCATTTCTTGAAAGTCAAAACTCACATTTCATCCAAAACCAAAAGGTTTGATGGTGGGGCGAAAATCTATCAGGTGTATGCCCATTTGCCAGAAACCGCATTCAGAGCTTGTGAAATCCCCAAAATGACGATTTCAAGCTTTGGCACTCTAAGTTTCATAGTTGGTGAAAAAGAGCATATCTTGAAGCGAGAATACACTAGCTGCTCCAAAATGAAATATGTATGATGGTGAGTGGTTCCATATCATATATCCCAAAGGTAGCCATGTGCTCCTTTAGGAGCTTTAGATATAGGCCTTATAAAAACTTTAACTTTTCCCGCATTCAGAAACAAAGTTTTTCAGAGTGCGCATTTCTTGAAAGTCAAAACTCACATTTCATCCAAAACCAAAAGGTTTGATGGTGGGGCGAAAATCTATCAGGTGTATGCCCATTTGCCAGAAACCGCATTCAGAGCTTGTGAAATCCCCAAAATGACGATTTCAAGCTTTGGCACTCTAAGTTTCATAGTTGGTGAAAAAGAGCATATGTCAAAGAGAGAATACACTAGCTGCACCGAAATGAAATATGTATGATGGTGAGTGGTTCCATATCATATATCCCAAAGGTAGCCATGTGCTCCTTCAGGAGCTTTAGATATAGGCCTTATAAAAACTTTAACTTTTCCCGCATTCAGAAACAAAGTTTTTCAGAGTGCGCATTTCTTGAAAGTCAAAACTCACATTTGATCCAAAACCAAAAGGTTTGATGGTGGGGCGAAAATCTATCAGGTGTATGCCCATTTGCCAGAAACCGCATTCAGAGCTTGTGAAATCCCCAAAATGACGATTTCAAGCTTTGGCACTCTAAGTTTCATAGTTGGTGAAAAAGAGCATATCTTGAAGAGAGAATACACTAGCTGCTCCAAAATGAAATATGTATGATGGTGAGTGGTTCCATATCATATATCCCAAAGGTAGCCATGTGCTCCTTTAGGAGCTTTAGATATAGGCCTTATAAAAACTTTAACTTTTCCCGCATTCAGAAACAAAGTTTTTCAGAGTGCGCATTTCTTGAAAGTCAAAACTCACATTTCATCCAAAACCAAAAGGTTTGATGGTGGGGCGAAAATCTATCAGGTGTATGCCCATTTGCCAGAAACCGCATTCAGAGCTTGTGAAATCCCCAAAATGACGATTTCAAGCTTTGGCACTCTAAGTTCCATAGTTGGTGAAAAAGAGCATATCTTGAAGAGAGAATACACTAGATGCTCCCAAATGAAATATGTATGATGGTGAGTGGTTCCATATCATATATCCCAAAGGTAGCCATGTGCTCCTTTAGGAGCTTTAGATATAGGCCTTATAAAAACTTTAACTTTTCCCGCATTCAGAAACAAAGTTTTTCAGAGTGCGCATTTCTTGAAAGTCAAAACTCACATTTCATCCAAAACCAAAAGGTTTGATGGTGGGGCGAAAATCTATCAGGTGTATGCCCATTTGCCAGAAACCGCATTCAGAGCTTGTGAAATCCCCAAAATGACGATTTCAAGCTTTGGCACTCTAAGTTCCATAGTTGGTGAAAAAGAGCATATCTTGAAGAGAGAATACACTAGATGCTCCCAAATGAAATATGTATGATGGTGAGTGGTTCCATATCATATATCCCAAAGGTAGCCATGTGCTCCTTTAGGAGCTTTAGATATAGGCCTTATAAAAACTTTAACTTTTCCCGCATTCAGAAACAAAGTTTTTCAGAGTGCGCATTTCTTGAAAGTCAAAACTCACATTTCATCCAAAACCAGAAGGTTTGATGGTGGGGCGAAAATCTATCAGGTGTATGCCCATTTGCCAGAAACCGCATTCAGAGCTTGTGAAATCCCCAAAATGACGATTTCAAGCTTTGGCACTCTAGGTTTCATAGTTGGTGAAAAAGAGCATATGTTAAAGAGAGAATACACTAGCTGCTCCCAAATGAAATATGTATGATGGTGAGTGGTTCCATATCATATATCCCAAAGGTAGCCATGTGCTCCTTTAGGAGCTTTAGATATAGGCCTTATAAAAACTTTAACTTTTCCCGCATTCAGAAACAAAGTTTTTCAGAGTGCGCATTTCTTGAAAGTCAAAACTCACATTTCATCCAAAACCAAAAGGTTTGATGGTGGGGCGAATATCTATCAGGTGTATGCCCATTTGCCAGAAACCGCATTCAGAGCTTGTGAAATCCCCAAAATGACGATTTCAAGCTTTGGCACTCTAAGTTTCATAATTGGTGAAAAAGAGCATATCTTGAAGAGAGAATACACTAGCTGCTCCCAAATGAAATATGTATGATGGTGAGTGGTTCCATATCATATATCCCAAAGGTAGCCATGTGCTCCTTTAGGAGCTTTAGATATAGGCCTTATAAAAACTTTAACTTTTCCCGCATTCAGAAAGAAAGTTTTTCAGAGTGCGCATTTCTTGAAAGTCAAAACTCACATTTCATCCAAAACCAAAAGGTTTGATGGTGGGGCGAAAATCTATCAGGTGTATGCCCATTTGCGAGAAACCGCATTCAGAGCTTGTGAAATCCCCAAAATGACGATTTCAAGCTTTGGCACTCTAAGTTTCATAGTTGGTGAAAAAGAGCATATCTTGAAGAGAGAATACACTAGCTGCACCCAAATGAAATATGTATGATGGTGAGTGGTTCCATATCATATATCCCAAAGGTAGCCATGTGCTCCTTCAGGAGCTTTAGATATAGGCCTTATAAAAACTTTAACTTTTCCCGCATTCAGAAACAAAGTTTTTCAGAGTGCGCATTTCTTGAAAGTCAAAACTCACATTTCATCCAAAACCAAAAGGTTTGATGGTGGGGCGAAAATCTATCAGGTGTATGCCCATTTGCCAGAAACCGCATTCAGAGCTTGTGAAATCCCCAAAATGACGATTTCAAGCTTTGGCACTCTAAGTTTCATAGTTGGTGAAAAAGAGCATATCTTGAAGAGAGAATACACTAGCTGCTCCAAAATGAAATATGTATGATGGTGAGTGGTTCCATATCATATATCCCAAAGGTAGCCATGTGCTCCTTTAGGAGCTTTAGATATAGGCCTTATAAAAACTTTTACTTTTCCCGCATTCAGAAACAAAGTTTTTCAGAGTGCGCATTTCTTGAAAGTCAAAACTCACATTTCATCCAAAACCAAAAGGTTTGATGGTGGGGCGAAAATCTATCAGGTGTATGCCCATTTGCCAGAAACCGCATTCAGAGCTTGTGAAATCCCCAAAATGACGATTTCAAGCTTTGGCACTCTAAGTTCCATAGTTGGTGAAAAAGAGCATATCTTGAAGAGAGAATACACTAGATGCTCCCAAATGAAATATGTATGATGGTGAGTGGTTCCATATGATATATCCCAAAGGTAGCCATGTGCTC
This sequence comes from Conger conger, assembly GCF_963514075.1. Taxonomy (NCBI): domain Eukaryota; kingdom Metazoa; phylum Chordata; class Actinopteri; order Anguilliformes; family Congridae; genus Conger; species Conger conger. The sequence continues at coordinate 14,116 of NW_026890376.1, forward strand.
CTTTAGGAGCTTTAGATATAGGCCTTATAAAAACTTTAACTTTTCCCGCATTCAGAAACAAAGTTTTTCAGAGTGCGCATTTCTTGAAAGTCAAAACTCACATTTCATCCAAAACCAGAAGGTTTGATGGTGGGGCGAAAATCTATCAGGTGTATGCCCATTTGCCAGAAACCGCATTCAGAGCTTGTCAAATCCCCAAAATGACGATTTCAAGCTTTGGCACTCTAAGTTTCATAGTTGGTGAAAAAGAGCATATCTTGAAGAGAGAATACACTAGCTGCTCCCAAATGAAATATGTATGATGGTGAGTGGTTCCATATCATATATCCCAAAGGTAGCCATGTGCTCCTTTAGGAGCTTTAGATATAGGCCTTATAAAAACTTTAACTTTTCCCGCATTCAAAAACAAAGTTTTTCAGAGTGCGCATTTCTTGAAAGTCAAAACTCACATTTCATCCAAAACCAAAAGGTTTGATGGTGGGGCGAAAATCTATAAGGTGTATGCCCATTTGCCAGAAACCGCATTCAGAGCTTGTGAAATCCCCAAAATGACGATTTCAAGCTTTGGCACTCTAAGTTTCATAGTTGGTGAAAAAGAGCATATGTTAAAGAGAGAATACACTAGCTGCTCCCAAATGAAATATGTATGATGGTGAGTGGTTCCATATCATATATCCCAAAGGTAGCCATGTGCTCCTTTAGGAGCTTTAGATATAGGCCTTATAAAAACTATAACTTTTCCCGCATTCAGAAACAAAGTTTTTCAGAGTGCGCATTTCTTGAAAGTCAAAACTCACATTTCATCCAAAACCAAAAGGTTTGATGGTGGGGCGAAAATCTATCAGGTGTATGCCCATTTGCCAGAAACCGCATTCAGAGCTTGTGAAATCCCCAAAATGACGATTTCAAGCTTTGGCACTCTAAGTTTCATAGTTGGTGAAAAAGAGCATATCTTGAAGAGAGAATACACTAGCTGCTCCCAAATGAAATATGTATGATGGTGAGTGGTTCCATATCATATATCCCAAAGGTAGCCATGTGCTCCTTTAGGAGCTTTAGATATAGGCCTTATAACAACTTTAACTTTTCCCGCATTCAGAAAGAAAGTTTTTCAGAGTGCGCATTTCTTGAAAGTCAAAACTCACATTTCATCCAAAACCAGAAGGTTTGATGGTGGGGCGAAAATCTATCAGGTGTATGCCCATTTGCCAGAAACCGCATTCAGAGCTTGTGAAATCCCCAAAATGACGATTTCAAGCTTTGGCACTCTAAGTTTCATAGTTGGTGAAAAAGAGCATATCTTGAAGAGAGAATACACTAGCTGCTCCCAAATGAAATATGTATGATGGTGAGTGGTTCCATATCATATATCCCAAAGGTAGCCATGTGCTCCTTTAGGAGCTTAAGATATAGGCCTTATAACAACTTTAACTTTTCCCGCATTCTGAAACAAAGTTTTTCAGAGTGCGCATTTCTTGAAAGTCAAAACTCACATTTGATCCAAAACCAAAAGGTTTGATGGTGGGGCGAAAATCTATCAGGTGTATGCCCATTTGCCAGAAACCGCATTCAGAGCTTGTGAAATCCCCAAAATGACGATTTCAAGCTTTGGCACTCTAAGTTTCATAGTTGGTGAAAAAGAGCATATCTTGAAGAGAGAATACACTAGCTGCTCCCAAATGAAATATGTATGATGGTGAGTGGTTCCATATCATATATCCCAAAGGTAGCCATGTGCTCCTTTAGGAGCTTTAGATATAGGCCTTATAACAACTTTAACTTTTCCCGCATTCAGAAACAAAGTTTTTCAGAGTGCGCATTTCTTGAAAGTCAAAACTCATATTTCATCCAAAACCAAAAGGTTTGATGGTGGGGCGAAAATCTATCAGGTGTATGCCCATTTGCCAGAAACCGCATTCAGAGCTTGTGAAATCCCCAAAATGACGATTTCATGCTTTGGCACTCTAAGTTTCATAGTTGGTGAAAAAGAGCATATCTTGAAGAGAGAATACACTAGCTGCACCCAAATGAAATATGTATGATGGTGAGTGGTTCCATATCATATATCCCAAAGGTAGCCATGTGCTCCTTTAGGAGCTTTAGATATAGGCCTTATAAAAACTTTAACTTTTCCCGCATTCAGAAACAAAGTTTTTCAGAGTGCGCATTTCTTGAAAGTCAAAACTCACATTTCATCCAAAACCAAAAGGTTTGATGGTGGGGCGAAAATCTATCAGGTGTATGCCCATTTGCCAGAAACCGCATTCAGAGCTTGTGAAATCCCAAAAATGACGATTTCAAGCTTTGGCACTCTAAGTTTCATAGTTGGTGAAAAAGAGCATATCTTGAAGAGAGAATACACTAGCTGCACCCAAATGAAATATGTATGATGGTGAGTGGTTCCATATCATATATCCCAAAGGTAGCCATGTGCTCCTTTAGGAGCTTTAGATATAGGCCTTATAAAAACTTTAACTTTTCCCGCATTCAGAAACAAAGTTTTTCAGAGTGTGCATTTCTTGAAAGTCAAAACTCACATTTCATCCAAAACCAAAAGGTTTGATGGTGGGGCAAAAATCTATCAGGTGTATGCCCATTTGCCAGAAACCGCATTCAGAGCTTGTGAAATCCCCAAAATGACGATTTCAAGCTTTGGCACTCTAAGTTTCATAGTTGGTGAAAAAGAGCATATCTTGAAGAGAGAATACACTAGCTGCTCCCAAATGAAATATGTATGATGGTGAGTGGTTCCATATCATATATCCCAAAGGTAGCCATGTGCTCCTTTAGGAGCTTTAGATATAGGCCTTATAACAACTTTAACTTTTCCCGCATTCAGAAACAAAGTTTTTCAGAGTGCGCATTTCTTGAAAGTCAAAACTCACATTTCATCCAAAACCAGAAGGTTTGATGGTGGGGCGAAAATCTATCAGGTGTATGCCCATTTGCCAGAAACTGCATTCTGAGCTTGTGAAATCCCCAAAATGACAATTTCAAGCTTTGGCACTCTAAGTTTCATAGTTGGTGAAAAAGAGCATATCTTGAAGAGAGAATACACTAGCTGCTCCAAAATGAAATATGTATGATGGTGAGTGGTTCCATATCATATATCCCAAAGGTAGCCATGTGCTCCTTTAGGAGCTTTAGATATAGGCCTTATAAAAACTTTAACTTTTCCCGCATTCAGAAACAAAGTTTTTCAGAGTGCGCATTTCTTGAAAGTCAAAACTCACATTTCATCCAAAACCAAAAGGTTTGATGGTGGGGCGAAAATCTATCAGGTGTATGCCCATTTGCCAGAAACCGCATTCAGAGCTTGTGAAATCCCCAAAATGACGATTTCAAGCTTTGGCACTCTAAGTTCCATAGTTGGTGAAAATGAGCATATCTTGAAGAGAGAATACACTAGATGCTCCCAAATGAAATATGTATGATGGTGAGTGGTTCCATATCATATATCCCAAAGGTAGCCATGTGCTCCTTTAGGAGCTTTAGATATAGGCCTTATAAAAACTTTAACTTTTCCCGCATTCAGAAACAACGTTTTTCAGAGTGCGCATTTCTTGAAAGTCAAAACTCACATTTCATCCAAAACCAAAAGGTTTGATGGTGGGGCGAAAATCTATCAGGTGTATGCCCATTTGCCAGAAACCGCATTCAGAGCTTGTGAAATCCCCAAAATGACGATTTCAAGCTTTGGCACTCTAAGTTTCATAGTTGGTGAAAAAGAGCATATCTTGAAGAGAGAATACACTAGCTGCTCCCAAATGAAAAATGTTTGATGGTGAGTGGTTCCATATCATATATCCCAAAGGTAGCCATGTGCTCCTTTAGGAGCTTTAGATATAGGCCTTATAACAACTTTAACTTTTCCCGCATTCAGAAACAATTTTTTTCAGAGTGCGCATTTCTTGAAAGTCAAAACTCACATTTCATCCAAAACCAAAAGGTTTGATGGTGGGGCGAAAATCTATCAGGTGTATGCCCATTTGCCAGAAACTGCATTCAGAGCTTGTGAAATCCCCAAAATGACGATTTCAAGCTTTGGCACTCTAGGTTTCATAGTTGGTGAAAAAGAGCATATCTTGAAGAGAGAATACACTAGCTGCTCCCAAATGAAATATGTATGATGGTGAGTGGTTCCATATCATATATCCCAAAGGTAGCCATGTGCTCCTTTAGGAGCTTTAGATATAGGCCTTATAACAACTTTAACTTTTCCCGCATTCAGAAACAAAGTTTTTCAGAGTGCGCATTTCTTGAAAGTCAAAACTCACATTTCATCCAAAACCAAAAGGTTTGATGGTGGGGCGAAAATCTATCAGGTGTATGTCCATTTGCCAGAAACCGCATTCAGAGCTTGTGAAATCCCCAAAATGACGATTTCATGCTTTGGCACTCTAAGTTTCATAGTTGGTGAAAAAGAGCATATCTTGAAGAGAGAATACACTAGCTGCACCCAAATGAAATATGTATGATGGTGAGTGGTTCCATATCATATATCCCAAAGGTAGCCATGTGCTCCTTCAGGAGCTTTAGATATAGGCCTTATAAAAACTTTAACTTTTCCCGCATTCAGAAACAAAATTTTTCAGAGTGCGCATTTCTTGAAAGTCAAAACTCACATTTCATCCAAAACCAAAAGGTTTGATGGTGGGGCGAAAATCTATCAGGTGTATGCCCATTTGCCAGAAACCGCATTCAGAGCTTGTGAAATCCCCAAAATGACGATTTCAAGCTTTGGCACTCTAAGTTTCATAGTTGGTGAAAAAGAGCATATCTTGAAGAGAGAATACACTAGCTGCTCCAAAATGAAATATGTATGATGGTGAGTGGTTCCATATCATATATCCCAAAGGTAGCCATGTGCTCCTTTAGGAGCTTTAGATATAGGCCTTATAAAAACTTTAACTTTTCCCGCATTCAGAAACAAAGTTTTTCAGAGTGCGCATTTCTTGAAAGTCAAAACTCACATTTCATCCAAAACCAAAAGGTTTGATGGTGGGGCGAAAATCTATCAGGTGTATGCCCATTTGCCAGAAACCGCATTCAGAGCTTGTGAAATCCCCAAAATGACGATTTCAAGCTTTGGCACTCTAAGTTCCATAGTTGGTGAAAAAGAGCATATCTTGAAGAGAGAATACACTAGATGCTCCCAAATGAAATATGTATGATGGTGAGTGGTTCCATATCATATATCCCAAAGGTAGCCATGTGCTCCTTTAGGAGCTTTAGATATAGGCCTTATAAAAACTTTAACTTTTCCCGCATTCAGAAACAAAGTTTTTCAGAGTGCGCATTTCTTGAAAGTCAAAACTCACATTTCATCCAAAACCAAAAGGTTTGATGGTGGGGCGAAAATCTATCAGGTGTATGCCCATTTGCCAGAAACCGCATTCAGAGCTTGTGAAATCCCCAAAATGACGATTTCAAGCTTTGGCACTCTAAGTTCCATAGTTGGTGAAAAAGAGCATATCTTGAAGAGAGAATACACTAGATGCTCCCAAATGAAATATGTATGATGGTGAGTGGTTCCATATCATATATCCCAAAGGTAGCCATGTGCTCCTTTAGGAGCTTTAGATATAGGCCTTATAAAAACTTTAACTTTTCCCGCATTCAGAAACAAAGTTTTTCAGAGTGCGCATTTCTTGAAAGTCAAAACTCACATTTCATCCAAAACCAAAAGGTTTGATGGTGGGGCGAAAATCTATCAGGTGTATGCCCATTTGCCAGAAACCGCATTCAGAGCTTGTGAAATCCCCAAAATGACGATTTCAAGCTTTGGCACTCTAAGTTTCATAGTTTGTGAAAAAGAGCATATCTTGAAGAGAGAATACACTAGCTGCTCCCAAATGAAATATGTATGATGGTGAGTGGTTCCATATCATATATCCCAAAGGTAGCCATGTGCTCCTTTAGGAGCTTTAGATATAGGCCTTATAAAAACTTTAACTTTTCCCGCATTCAGAAACAAAGTTTTTCAGAGTGCGCATTTCTTGAAAGTCAAAACTCACATTTCATCCAAAACCAAAAGGTTTGATGGTGGGGCAAAAATCTATCAGGTGTATGCCCATTTGCCAGAAACCGCATTCAGAGCTTGTGAAATCCCCAAAATGACGATTTCAAGCTTTGGCACTCTAAGTTTCATAGTTGGTGAAAAAGAGCATATCTTGAAGAGAGAATACACTAGCTGCTCCCAAATGAAATATGTATGATGGTGAGTGGTTCCATATCATATATCCCAAAGGTAGCCATGTGCTTCTTTAGGAGCTTTAGATATAGGCCTTATAACAACTTTAACTTTTCCCGCATTCAGAAACAAAGTTTTTCAGAGTGCGCATTTCTTGAAAGTCAAAACTCACATTTCATCCAAAACCAGAAGGTTTGATGGTGGGGCGAAAATCTATCAGGTGTATGCCCATTTGCCAGAAACTGCATTCTGAGCTTGTGAAATCCCCAAAATGACGATTTCAAGCTTTGGCACTCTAAGTTTCATAGTTGGTGAAAAAGAGCATATCTTGAAGAGAGAATACACTAGCTTCTCCAAAATGAAATATGTATGATGGTGAGTGGTTCCATATCATATATCCCAAAGGTAGCCATGTGCTCCTTTAGGAGCTTTAGATATAGGCCTTATAACAACTTTAACTTTTCCCGCATTCAGAAACAAAGTTTTTCAGAGTGCGCATTTCTTGAAAGTCAAAACTCACATTTCATCCAAAACCAAAAGGTTTGATGGTGGGGCGAAAATCTATCAGGTGTATGCCCATTTGCCAGAAACCGCATTCAGAGCTTGTGAAATCCCCAAAATGACGATTTCATGCTTTGGCACTCTAAGTTTCATAGTTGGTGAAAAAGAGCATATCTTGAAGAGAGAATACACTAGCTGCACCCAAATGAAATATGTATGATGGTGAGTGGTTCCATATCATATATCCCAAAGGTAGCCATGTGCTCCTTCAGGAGCTTTAGATATAGGCCTTATAAAAACTTTAACTTTTCCCGCATTCAGAAACAAAGTTTTTCAGAGTGCGCATTTCTTGAAAGTCAAAACTCACATTTCATCCAAAACCAAAAGGTTTGATGGTGGGGCGAAAATCTTTCAGGTGTATGCCCATTTGCCAGAAACCGCATTCAGAGCTTGTGAAATCCCCAAAATGACGATTTCAAGCTTTGGCACTCTAAGTTTCATAGTTGGTGAAAAAGAGCATATCTTGAAGAGAGAATACACTAGCTGCTCCAAAATGAAATATGTATGATGGTGAGTGGTTCCATATCATATATCCCAAAGGTAGCCATGTGCTCCTTTAGGAGCTTTAGATATAGGCCTTATAAAAACTTTAACTTTTCCCGCATTCAGAAACAAAGTTTTTCAGAGTGCGCATTTCTTGAAAGTCAAAACTCACATTTCATCCAAAACCAAAAGGTTTGATGGTGGGGCGAAAATCTATCAGGTGTATGCCCATTTGCCAGAAACCGCATTCAGAGCTTGTGAAATCCCCAAAATGACGATTTCAAGCTTTGGCACTCTAAGATCCATAGTTGGTGAAAAAGAGCATATCTTGAAGAGAGAATACACTAGATGCTCCCAAATGAAATATGTATGATGGTGAGTGGTTCCATATCATATATCCCAAAGGTAGCCATGTGCTCCTTTAGGAGCTTTAGATATAGGCCTTATAAAAACTTTAACTTTTCCCGCATTCAGAAACAAAGTTTTTCAGAGTGCGCATTTCTTGAAAGTCAAAACTCACATTTCATCCAAAACCAAAAGGTTTGATGGTGGGGCGAAAATCTATCAGGTGTATGCCCATTTGCCAGAAACCGCATTCAGAGCTTGTGAAATCCCCAAAATGACGAGTTCAAGCTTTGGCACTCTAAGTTTCATAGTTTGTGAAAAAGAGCATATCTTGAAGAGAGAATACACTAGCTGCTCCCAAATGAAATATGTATGATGGTGAGTGGTTCCATATCATATATCCCAAAGGTAGCCATGTGCTCCTTTAGGAGCTTTAGATATAGGCCTTATAAAAACTTTAACTTTTCCCGCATTCAGAAACAAAGTTTTTCAGAGTGCGCATTTCTTGAAAGTCAAAACTCACATTTCATCCAAAACCAAAAGGTTTGATGGTGGGGCGAAAATCTATCAGGTGTATGCCCATTTGCCAGAAACCGCATTCAGAGCTTGTGAAATCCCCAAAATGACGATTTCAAGCTTTGGCACTCTAAGTTTCATAGTTGGTGAAAAAGAGCATATCTTGAAGAGAGAATACACTAGCTGCTCCCAAATGAAATATGTATGATGGTGAGTGGTTCCATATCATATATCCCAAAGGTAGCCATGTGCTTCTTTAGGAGCTTTAGATATAGGCCTTATAACAACTTTAACTTTTCCCGCATTCAGAAACAAAGTTTTTCAGAGTGCGCATTTCTTGAAAGTCAAAACTCACATTTCATCCAATACCAGAAGGTTTGATGGTGGGGCAAAAATCTATCAGGTGTATGCCCATTTGCCAGAAACTGCATTCTGAGCTTGTGAAATCCCCAAAATGACGATTTCAAGCTTTGGCACTCTAAGTTTCATAGTTGGTGAAAAAGAGCATATCTTGAAGAGAGAATACACTAGCTGCTCCCAAATGAAATATGTATGATGGTGAGTGGTTCCATATCATATATCCCAAAGGTAGCCATGTGCTCCTTTAGGAGCTTTAGATATAGGCCTTATAAAAACTTTAACTTTTCCCGGATTCAGAAACAAAGTTTTTCAGAGTGCGCATTTCTTGAAAGTCAAAACTCACATTTCATCCAAAACGAAATGGTATGATGGTGGGGCGAAAATCTATCAGGTGTATGCCCATTTGCCAGAAACCGCATTCAGAGCTTGTGAAATCCCCAAAATGACGATTTTAAGCTTTGGCACTCTAAGTTTCATAGTTGGTGAAAAAGAGCATATCTTGAAGAGAGAATACACTAGCTGCTCCCAAATGAAATATGTATGATGGTGAGTGGTTCCATATCATATATCCCAAAGGTAGCCATGTGCTTCTTTAGGAGCTTTAGATATAGGCCTTATAACAACTTTAACTTTTCCCGCATTCAGAAACAAAGTTTTTCAGAGTGCGCATTTCTTGAAAGTCAAAACTCACATTTCATCCAAAACCAGAAGTTTTGATGGTGGGGCGAAAATCTATCAGGTGTATGCACATTTGCCAGAAACTGCATTCTGAGCTTGTGAAATCCCCAAAATGACGATTTCAAGCTTTGGCACTCTAAGTTTCATAGTTGGTGAAAAAGAGCATATCTTGAAGAGAGAATACACTAGCTTCTCCAAAATGAAATATGTATGATGGTGAGTGGTTCCATATCATATATCCCAAAGGTAGCCATGTGCTTCTTTAGGAGCTTTAGATATAGGCCTTATAACAACTTTAACTTTTCCCGCATTCAGAAACAAAGTTTTTCAGAGTGCGCATTTCTTGAAAGTCAAAACTCACATTTCATCCAATACCAGAAGGTTTGATGGTGGGGCAAAAATCTATCAGGTGTATGCCCATTTGCCAGAAACTGCATTCTGAGCTTGTGAAATCCCCAAAATGACGATTTCAAGCTTTGGCACTCTAAGTTTCATAGTTGGTGAAAAAGAGCATATCTTGAAGAGAGAATACACTAGCTGCTCCCAAATGAAATATGTATGATGGTGAGTGGTTCCATATCATATATCCCAAAGGTAGCCATGTGCTCCTTTAGGAGCTTTAGATATAGGCCTTATAAAAACTTTAACTTTTCCCGGATTCAGAAACAAAGTTTTTCAGAGTGCGCATTTCTTGAAAGTCAAAACTCACATTTCATCCAAAACGAAATGGTATGATGGTGGGGCGAAAATCTATCAGGTGTATGCCCATTTGCCAGAAACCGCATTCAGAGCTTGTGAAATCCCCAAAATGACGATTTTAAGCTTTGGCACTCTAAGTTTCATAGTTGGTGAAAAAGAGCATATCTTGAAGAGAGAATACACTAGCTGCTCCCAAATGAAATATGTATGATGGTGAGTGGTTCCATATCATATATCCCAAAGGTAGCCATGTGCTTCTTTAGGAGCTTTAGATATAGGCCTTATAACAACTTTAACTTTTCCCGCATTCAGAAACAAAGTTTTTCAGAGTGCGCATTTCTTGAAAGTCAAAACTCACATTTCATCCAAAACCAGAAGGTTTGATGGTGGGGCGAAAATCTATCAGGTGTATGCCCATTTGCCAGAAACTGCATTCTGAGCTTGTGAAATCCCCAAAATGACGATTTCAAGCTTTGGCACTCTAAGTTTCATAGTTGGTGAAAAAGAGCATATCTTGAAGAGAGAATACACTAGCTTCTCCAAAATGAAATATGTATGATGGTGAGTGGTTCCATATCATATATCCCAAAGGTAGCCATGTGCTCCTTTAGGAGCTTTAGATATAGGCCTTATAACAACTTTAACTTTTCCCGCATTCAGAAACAAAGTTTTTCAGAGTGCGCATTTCTTGAAAGTCAAAACTCACATTTCATCCAAAACCAAAAGGTTTGATGGTGGGGCGAAAATCTATCAGGTGTATGCCCATTTGCCAGAAACCGCATTCAGAGCTTGTGAAATCCCCAAAATGACGATTTCATGCTTTGGCACTCTAAGTTTCATAGTTGGTGAAAAAGAGCATATCTTGAAGAGAGAATACACTAGCTGCACCCAAATGAAAATTGTATGATGGTGAGTGGTTCCATATCATATATCCCAAAGGTAGCCATGTGCTCCTTCAGGAGCTTTAGATATAGGCCTTATAAAAACTTTAACTTTTCCCGCATTCAGAAACAAAGTTTTTCAGAGTGCGCATTTCTTGAAAGTCAAAACTCACATTTCATCCAAAACCAAAAGGTTTGATGGTGGGGCGAAAATCTATCAGGTGTATGCCCATTTGCCAGAAACCGCATTCAGAGCTTGTGAAATCCCCAAAATGACGATTTCAAGCTTTGGCACTCTAAGTTTCATAGTTGGTGAAAAAGAGCATATCTTGAAGAGAGAATACACTAGCTGCTCCAAAATGAAATATGTATGATGGTGAGTGGTTCCATATCATATATCCCAAAGGTAGCCATGTGCTCCTTTAGGAGCTTTAGATATAGGCCTTATAAAAACTTTAACTTTTCCCGCATTCAGAAACAAAGTTTTTCAGAGTGCGCATTTCTTGAAAGTCAAAACTCACATTTCATCCAAAACCAAAAGGTTTGATGGTGGGGCGAAAATCTATCAGGTGTATGCCCATTTGCCAGAAACCGCATTCAGAGCTTGTGAAATCCCCAAAATGACGATTTCAAGCTTTGGCACTCTAAGTTCCATAGTTGGTGAAAAAGAGCATATCTTGAAGAGAGAATACACTAGATGCTCCCAAATGAAATATGTATGATGGTGAGTGGTTCCATATCATATATCCCAAAGGTAGCCATGTGCTCCTTTAGGAGCTTTAGATATAGGCCTTATAAAAACTTTAACTTTTCCCGCATTCAGAAACAAAGTTTTTCAGAGTGCGCATTTCTTGAAAGTCAAAACTCACATTTCATCCAAAACCAAAAGGTTTGATGGTGGGGCGAAAATCTATCAGGTGTATGCCCATTTGCCAGAAACCGCATTCAGAGCTTGTGAAATCCCCAAAATGACGAGTTCAAGCTTTGGCACTCTAAGTTTCATAGTTTGTGAAAAAGAGCATATCTTGAAGAGAGAATACACTAGCTGCTCCCAAATGAAATATGTATGATGGTGAGTGGTTCCATATCATATATCCCAAAGGTAGCCATGTGCTCCTTTAGGAGCTTTAGATATAGGCCTTATAAAAACTTTAACTTTTCCCGCATTCAGAAACAAAGTTTTTCAGAGTGCGCATTTCTTGAAAGTCAAAACTCACATTTCATCCAAAACCAAAAGGTTTGATGGTGGGGCCAAAATCTATCAGGTGTATGCCCATTTGCCAGAAACCGCATTCAGAGCTTGTGAAATCCCCAAAATGACGATTTCAAGCTTTGGCACTCTAAGTTTCATAGTTGGTGAAAAAGAGCATATCTTGAAGAGAGAATACACTAGCTGCTCCCAAATGAAATATGTATGATGGTGAGTGGTTCCATATCATATATCCCAAAGGTAGCCATGTGCTTCTTTAGGAGCTTTAGATATAGGCCTTATAAAAACTTTAACTTTTCCCGCATTCAGAAACAAAGTTTTTCAGAGTGCGCATTTCTTGAAAGTCAAAACTCACATTTCATCCAAAACCAAAAGGTTTGATGGTGGGGCGAAAATCTATCAGGTGTATGCCCATTTGCCAGAAACCGCATTCAGAGCTTGTGAAATCCCCAAAATGACGATTTCAAGCTTTGGCACTCTAAGTTTCATAGTTGGTGAAAAAGAGCATATCTTGAAGAGAGAATACACTAGCTGCTCCAAAATGAAATATGTATGATGGTGAGTGGTTCCATATCATATATCCCAAAGGTAGCCATGTGCTCCTTTAGGAGCTTTAGATATAGGCCTTATAACAACTTTAACTTTTCCCGCATTCAGAAACAAAGTTTTTCAGAGTGCGCATTTCTTGAAAGTCAAAACTCACATTTCATCCAAACCCAAAAGGTTTGATGGTGGGGCGAAAATCTATCAGGTGTATGCCCATTTGCCAGAAACCGCATTCAGAGCTTGTGAAATCCCCAAAATGACGATTTCAAGCTTTGGCACTCTAAGTTTCATAGTTGGTGAAAAAGAGCATATCTTGAAGAGAGAATACACTAGCTGCTCCCAAATGAAGTATGTATGATGGTGAGTGGTTCCATATCATATATCCCAAAGGTAGCCATGTGCTCCTTTAGGAGCTTTAGATATAGGCCTTATAACAACTTTAACTTTTCCCGCATTCAGAAACAAAGTTTTTCAGAGTGCGCATTTCTTGAAAGTCAAAACTCACATTTCATCCAAAACCAAAAGGTTTGATGGTGGGGCGAAAATCTATCAGGTGTATGCCCATTTGCCAGAAACTGCATTCAGAGCTTGTGAAATCCCCAAAATGACGATTTCAAGCTTTGGCACTCTAAGTTTCATAGTTGGTGAAAAAGAGCATATCTTGAAGAGAGAATACACTAGCTGCTCCCAAATGAAATATGTATGATGGTGAGTGGTTCCATATCATATATCCCAAAGGTAGCCATGTGCTCCTTTAGGAGCTTTAGATATAGGCCTTATAACAACTTTAACTTTTCCCGCATTCAGAAACAAAGTTTTTCAGAGTGCGCATTTCTTGAAAGTCAAAACTCACATTTCATCCAAAACCAAAAGGTTTGATGGTGGGGCGAAAATCTATCAGGTGTATGCCCATTTGCCAGAAACCACATTCAGAGCTTGTGAAATCCCCAAAATGACGATTTCAAGCTTTGGCACTCTAAGTTTCGTAGTTGGTGAAAAAGAGCATATCTTGAAGAGAGAATACACTAGCTGCTCCCAAATGACATATGTATGATGGTGAGTGGTTCCATATCATATATCCCAAAGGTAGCCATGTGCTCCTTTAGGAGCTTTAGATATAGGCCTTATAAAAACTTTAACTTTTCCCGCATTCAGAAACAAAGTTTTTCAGAGTGCGCATTTCTTGAAAGTCAAAACTCACATTTCATCCAAAACCAAAAGGTTTGATGGTGGGGCGAAAATCTATCAGGTGTATGCCCATTTGCCAGAAACCGCATTCAGAGCTTGTGAAATCCCCAAAATGACGATTTCAAGCTTTGGCACTCTAAGTTTCATAGTTGGTGAAAAAGAGCATATCTTGAAGAGAGAATACACTAGCTGCTCCCAAATGAAATATGTATGATGGTGAGTGGTTCCATATCATATATCCCAAAGGTAGCCATGTGCTCCTTTAGGAGCTTTAGATATAGGCCTTATAAAAACTTTAACTTTTCCCGCATTCAGAAACAAAGTTTTTCAGAGTGCGCATTTCTTGAAAGTCAAAACTCACATTTCATCCAAAACGAAATGGTATGATGGTGGGGCGAAAATCTATCAGGTGTATGCCCATTTGCCAGAAACCGCATTCAGAGCTTGTGAAATCCCCAAAATGACGATTTTAAGCTTTGGCACTCTAAGTTTCATAGTTGGTGAAAAAGAGCATATCTTGAAGAGAGAATACACTAGCTGCTTCCAAATGAAATATGTATGATGGTGAGTGGTTCCATATCATATATCCCAAAGGTAGCCATGTGCTCCTTTAGGAGCTTTAGATATAGGCCTTATAAAAACTTTAACTTTTCCCGCATTCATAAAACAAAGTTTTTCAGAGTGCGCATTTCTTGAAAGTCAAAACTCACATTTCATCCAAAACCAAAAGGTTTGATGGTTGGGCGAAAATCTATCAGGTGTATGCCCATTTGCCAGAAACCGCATTCAGAGCTTGTGAAATCCCCAAAATGACGATTTCAAGCTTTGGCACTCTAAGTTTCATAGTTGGTGAAAAAGAGCATATCTTGAAGAGAGAATACACTAGCTGCTCCCAAATGACATATGTATGATGGTGAGTGGTTCCATATCATATATCCCAAAGGTAGCCATGTGCTCCTTTAGGAGCTTTAGATATAGGCCTTATAAAAACTTTAACTTTTCCCGCATTCAGAAACAAAGTTTTTCAGAGTGCGCATTTCTTGAAAGTCAAAACTCACATTTCATCCAAAACCAAAAGGTTTGATGGTGGGGCGAAAATCTATCAGGTGTATGCCCATTTGCCAGAAACCGCATTCAGAGCTTGTGAAATCCCCAAAATGACGATTTCAAGCTTTGGCACTCTAAGTTTCATAGTTGGTGAAAAAGAGCATATCTTGAAGAGAGAATACACTAGCTGCTTCCAAATTAAATATGTATGATGGTGAGTGGTTCCATATCATATATCCCAAAGGTAGCCATGTGCTCCTTTAGGAGCTTTAGATATAGGCCTTATAAAAACTTTAACTTTTCCCGCATTCATAAAACAAAGTTTTTCAGAGTGCGCATTTCTTGAAAGTCAAAACTCACATTTCATCCAAAACCAAAAGGTTTGATGGTGGGGCGAAAATCTATCAGGTGTATGCCCATTTGCCAGAAACCGCATTCAGAGCTTGTGAAATCCCCAAAATGACGATTTCAAGCTTTGGCACTCTAAGTTTCATAGTTGGTGAAAAAGAGCATATCTTGAAGAGAGAATACACTAGCTGCTCCCAAATGACAGATGTATGATGGTGAGTGGTTCCATATCATATATCCCAAAGGTAGCCATGTGCTCCTTTAGGAGCTTTAGATATAGGCCTTATAAAAACTTTAACTTTTCCCGCATTCAGAAACAAAGTTTTTCAGAGTGCGCATTTCTTGAAAGTCAAAACTCACATTTCATCCAAAACCAAAAGGTTTGATGGTGGGGCGAAAATCTATCAGGTGTATGCCCATTTGCAACAAACCGCATTCAGAGCTTGTGAAATCCCCAAAATGACGATTTCAAGCTTTGGCACTCTAAGTTTCATAGTTGGTGAAAAAGAGCATATCTTGAAGAGAGAATACACTAGCTGCTCCCAAATGACATATGTATGATGGTGAGTGGTTCCATATCATATATCCCAAAGGTAGCCATGTGCTCCTTTAGGAGCTTTAGATATAGGCCTTATAAAAACTTTAACTTTTCCCGCATTCAGAAACAAAGTATTTCAGAGTGCGCATTTCTTGAAAGTCAAAACTCACATTTCATCCAAAACCAAAAGGTTTGATGGTGGGGCGAAAATCTATCAGGTGTATGCCCATTTGCCAGAAACCGCATTCAGAGCTTGTGAAATCCCCAAAATGATGATTTCAAGCTTTGGCACTCTAAGTTTCATAGTTGGTGAAAAAGAGCATATCTTGAAGAGAGAATACACTAGCTGCTTCCAAATGAAATATGTATGATGGTGAGAGGTTCCATATCATATATCCCAAAGGTTGCCATGTGCTCCTTTAGGAGCTTTAGATATAGGCCTTATAAAAACTTTAACTTTTCCCGCATTCAGAAACAAAGTTTTTCAGAGTGCGCATTTCTTGAAAGTCAAAACTCACATTTCATCCAAAACCAAAAGGTTTGATGGTGGGGCGAAAATCTATCAGGTGTATGCACATTTGCCAGAAACCGCATTCAGAGCTTGTGAAATCCCCAAAATGACGATTTCAAGCTTTGGCACTCTAAGTTTCATAGTTGGTGAAAAAGAGCATAACTTGAAGAGAGAATACACTAGCTGCTTCCAAATGAAATATGTATGATGGTGAGTGGTTCCATATCATATATCCCAAAGGTAGCCATGTGCTCCTTTAGGAGCTTTAGATATAGGCCTTATAAAAACTTTAACTTTTCCCGCATTCATAAAACAAAGTTTTTCAGAGTGCGCATTTCTTGAAAGTCAAAACTCACATTTCATCCAAAACCAAAAGGTTTGATGGTGGGGCGAAAATCTATCAGGTGTATGCACATTTGCCAGAAACCGCATTCAGAGCTTGTGAAATCCCCAAAATGACGATTTCAAGCTTTGGCACTCTAAGTTTCATAGTTGGTGAAAAAGAGCAAAACTTGAAGAGAGAATACACTAGCTGCTTCCAAATGAAATATGTATGATGGTGAGAGGTTCCATATCATATATCCCAAAGGTAGCCATGTGCTCCTTTAGGAGCTTTAGATATAGGCCTTATAAAAACTTTAACTTTTCCCGCATTCAGAAACAAAGTTTTTCAGAGTGCGCATTTCTTGAAAGTCAAAACTCACATTTCATCCAAAACCAAAAGGTTTGATGGTGGGGCGAAAATCTATCAGGTGTATGCCCATTTGCCAGAAACCGCATTCAGAGCTTGTGAAATCCCCAAAATGACGATTTCAAGCTTTGGCACTCTAAGTTTCATAGTTGGTGAAAAAGAGCATATCTTGAAGAGAGAATACACTAGCTGCTCCCAAATGACATATGTATGATGGTGAGTGGTTCCATATCATATATCCCAAAGGTAGCCATGTGCTCCTTTAGGAGCTTTAGATATAGGCCTTATGAAAACTTTAACTTTTCCCGCATTCAGAAACAAAGTTTTTCAGAGTGCGCATTTCTTGAAAGTCAAAACTCACATTTCATCCAAAACCAAAAGGTTTGATGGTGGGGCGAAAATCTATCAGGTGTATGCCCATTTGCCAGAAACCGCATTCAGAGCTTGTGAAATCCCCAAAATGACGATTTCAAGCTTTGGCACTCTAAGTTTCATAGTTGGTGAAAAAGAGCATATCTTGAAGAGAGAATACACTAGCTGCTCCCAAATGACAGATGTATGATGGTGAGTGGTTCCATATCATATATCCCAAAGGTAGCCATGTGCTCCTTTAGGAGCTTTAGATATAGGCCTTATAAAAACTTTAACTTTTCCCGCATTCAGAAACAAAGTTTTTCAGAGTGCGCATTTCTTGAAAGTCAAAACTCACATTTCATCCAAAACCAAAAGGTTTGATGGTGGGGCGAAAATCTATCAGGTGTATGCCCATTTGCCAGAAACCGCATTCAGAGCTTGTGAAATCCCCAAAATGACGATTTCAAGCTTTGGCACTCTAAGTTTCATAGTTGGTGAAAAAGAGCATATCTTGAAGAGAGAATACACTAGCTGCTCCCAAATGACATATGTATGATGGTGAGTGGTTCCATATCATATATCCCAAAGGTAGCCATGTGCTCCTTTAGGAGCTTTAGATATAGGCCTTATGAAAACTTTAAGTTTTCCCGCATTCAGAAACAAAGTTTTTCAGAGTGCGCATTTCTTGAAAGTCAAAACTCACATTTCATCCAAAACCAAAAGGTTTGATGGTGGGGCGAAAATCTATCAGGTGTATGCCCATTTGCAAGAAACCGCATTCAGAGCTTGTGAAATCCCCAAAATGACGATTTCAAGCTTTGGCACTCTAAGTTTCATAGTTGGTGAAAAAGAGCATATCTTGAAGAGAGAATACACTAGCTGCTCCCAAATGACATATGTATGATGGTGAGTGGTTCCATATCATATATCCCAAAGGTAGCCATGTGCTCCTTTAGGAACTTTAGATATAGGCCTTATGAAAACTTTAAGTTTTCCCGCATTCAGAAACAAAGTTTTTCAGAGTGCGCATTTCTTGAAAGTCAAAACTCACATTTCATCCAAAACCAAAAGGTTTGATGGTGGGGCGAAAATCTATCAGGTGTATGCCCATTTGCAAGAAACCGCATTCAGAGCTTGTGAAATCCCCAAAATGACGATTTCAAGCTTTGGCACTCTAAGTTTCATAGTTGGTGAAAAAGAGCATAACTTGAAGAGAGAATACACTAGCTGCTTCCAAATGAAATATGTATCATGGTGAGTGGTTCCATATCATATATCCCAAAGGTAGCCATGTGCTCCTTTAGGAGCTTTAGATATAGGCCTTATAAAAACTTTAACTTTTCCCGCATTCAGAAACAAAGTTTTTCAGAGGGCGCATTTCTTGAAAGTCAATACTCACATTTCATCCAAAACCAAAAGGTTTGATGGTGGGGCGAAAATCTATCAGGTGTATGCCCATTTGCCAGAAACCGCATTCAGAGCTTGTGAAATCCCCAAAATGACGATTTCAAGCTTTGGCACTTAAGTTTCATAGTTGGTGAAAAAGAGCATATCTTGAAGAGAGAATACACTAGCTGCTTCCAAATGAAATATGTATGATGGTGAGTGGTTCCATATCATATATCCCAAAGGTAGCCATGTGCTCCTTTAGGAGCTTTAGATATAGGCCTTATAAAAACTTTAACTTTTCCCGCATTCATAAAACAAAGTTTTTCAGAGTGCGCATTTCTTGAAAGTCAAAACTCAAATTTCATCCAAAACCAAAAGGTTTGATGGTGGGGCGAAAATCTATCAGGTGTATGCCCATTTGCCAGAAACCGCATTCAGAGCTTGTGAAATCCCCAAAATGACGATTTCAAGCTTTGGCACTCTAAGTTTCATAGTTGGTGAAAAAGAGCATATCTTGAAGAGAGAATACACTAGCTGCTTCCAAATGAAATATTTATGATGGTGAGTGGTTCCATATCATATATCCCAAAGGTAGCCATGTGCTCCTTTAGGAGCTTTAGATATAGGCCTTATAAAAACTTTAACTTTTCCCGCATTCATAAAACAAAGTTTTTCAGAGTGCGCATTTCTTGAAAGTCAAAACTCACATTTCATCCAAAACCAAAAGGTTTGATGGTGGGGCGAAAATCTATCAGGTGTATGCCCATTTGCCAGAAACCGCATTCAGAGCTTGTGAAATCCCCAAAATGACGATTTCAAGCTTTGGCACTCTAAGTTTCATAGTTGGTGAAAAAGAGCATATCTTGAAGAGAGAATACACTAGCTGCTCCCAAATGACATATGTATGATGGTGAGTGGTTCCATATCATATATCCCAAAGGTAGCCATGTGCTCCTTTAGGAGCTTTAGATATAGGCCTTATGAAAACTTTAACTTTTCCCGCATTCAGAAACAAAGTTTTTCAGAGTGCGCATTTCTTGAAAGTCAAAACTCACATTTCATCCAAAACCAAAAGGTTTGATGGTGGGGCGAAAATCTATCAGGTGTATGCCCATTTGCCAGAAACCGCATTCAGAGCTTGTGAAATCCCCAAAATGACGATTTCAAGCTTTGGCACTCTAAGTTTCATAGTTGGTGAAAAAGAGCATATCTTGAAGAGAGAATACACTAGCTGCTCCCAAATGACAGATGTATGATGGTGAGTGGTTCCATATCATATATCCCAAAGGTAGCCATGTGCTCCTTTAGGAGCTTTAGATATAGGCCTTATAAAAACTTTAACTTTTCCCGCATTCAGAAACAAAGTTTTTCAGAGTTCGCATTTCTTGAAAGTCAAAACTCACATTTCATCCAAAACCAAAAGGTTTGATGGTGGGGCGAAAATCTATCAGGTGTATGCCCATTTGCCAGAAACCGCATTCAGAGCTTGTGAAATCCCCAAAATGACGATTTCAAGCTTTGGCACTCTAAGTTTCATAGTTGGTGAAAAAGAGCATATCTTGAAGAGAGAATACACTAGCTGCTCCCAAATGACATATGTATGATGGTGAGTGGTTCCATATCATATATCCCAAAGGTAGCCATGTGCTCCTTTAGGAGCTTTAGATATAGGCCTTATGAAAACTTTAAGTTTTCCCGCATTCAGAAACAAAGTTTTTCAGAGTGCGCATTTCTTGAAAGTCAAAACTCACATTTCATCCAAAACCAAAAGGTTTGATGGTGGGGCGAAAATCTATCAGGTGTATGCCCATTTGCAAGAAACCGCATTCAGAGCTTGTGAAATCCCCAAAATGACGATTTCAAGCTTTGGCACTCTAAGTTTCATAGTTGGTGAAAAAGAGCATAACTTGAAGAGAGAATACACTAGCTGCTTCCAAATGAAATATGTATCATGGTGAGTGGTTCCATATCATATATCCCAAAGGTAGCCATGTGCTCCTTTAGGAGCTTTAGATATAGGCCTTATAAAAACTTTAACTTTTCCCGCATTCAGAAACAAAGTTTTTCAGAGGGCGCATTTCTTGAAAGTCAATACTCACATTTCATCCAAAACCAAAAGGTTTGATGGTGGGGCGAAAATCTATCAGGTGTATGCCCATTTGCCAGAAACCGCATTCAGAGCTTGTGAAATCCCCAAAATGACGATTTCAAGCTTTGGCACTTAAGTTTCATAGTTGGTGAAAAAGAGCATATCTTGAAGAGAGAATACACTAGCTGCTTCCAAATGAAATATGTATGATGGTGAGTGGTTCCATATCATATATCCCAAAGGTAGCCATGTGCTCCTTTAGGAGCTTTAGATATAGGCCTTATAAAAACTTTAACTTTTCCCGCATTCATAAAACAAAGTTTTTCAGAGTGCGCATTTCTTGAAAGTCAAAACTCAAATTTCATCCAAAACCAAAAGGTTTGATGGTGGGGCGAAAATCTATCAGGTGTATGCCCATTTGCCAGAAACCGCATTCAGAGCTTGTGAAATCCCCAAAATGACGATTTCAAGCTTTGGCACTCTAAGTTTCATAGTTGGTGAAAAAGAGCATATCTTGAAGAGAGAATACACTAGCTGCTTCCAAATGAAATATTTATGATGGTGAGTGGTTCCATATCATATATCCCAAAGGTAGCCATGTGCTCCTTTAGGAGCTTTAGATATAGGCCTTATAAAAACTTTAACTTTTCCCGCATTCATAAAACAAAGTTTTTCAGAGTGCGCATTTCTTGAAAGTCAAAACTCACATTTCATCCAAAACCAAAAGGTTTGATGGTGGGGCGAAAATCTATCAGGTGTATGCCCATTTGCCAGAAACCGCATTCAGAGCTTGTGAAATCCCCAAAATGACGATTTCAAGCTTTGGCACTCTAAGTTTCATAGTTGGTGAAAAAGAGCATATCTTGAAGAGAGAATACACTAGCTGTTTCCAAATGAAATATGTATGATGGTGAGTGGTTCCATATCATATATCCCAAAGGTAGCCATGTGCTCCTTTAGGAGCTTTAGATATAGGCCTTATGAAAACTTTAACTTTTCCCGCATTCAGAAACAAAGTTTTTGAGAGTGCGCATTTCTTGAAAGTCAAAACGCACATTTCATCCAAAACCAAAAGGTTGGATGGTGGGGCGAAAATCTATCAGGTGTATGCCCATTTGCCAGAAACCGCATTCAGAGCTTGTGAAATCCCCAAAATGACGATTTCAAGCTTTGGCACTCTAAGTTTCATAGTTGGTGAAAAAGAGCATATCTTGAAGAGAGAATACACTAGCTGCTCCCAAATGACAGATGTATGATGGTGAGTGGTTCCATATCATATATCCCAAAGGTAGCCATGTGCTCCTTTAGGAGCTTTAGATATAGGCCTTATAAAAACTTTAACTTTTCCCGCATTCAGAAACAAAGTTTTTCAGAGTGCGCATTTCTTGAAAGTCAAAACTCACATTTCATCCAAAACCAAAAGGTTTGATGGTGGGGCGAAAATCTATCAGGTGTATGCCCATTTGCCAGAAACCGCATTCAGAGCTTGTGAAATCCCCAAAATGACGATTTCAAGCTTTGGCACTCTAAGTTTCATAGTTGGTGAAAAAGAGCATATCTTGAAGAGAGAATACACTAGCTGCTCCCAAATGACATATGTATGATGGTGAGTGGTTCCATATCATATATCCCAAAGGTAGCCATGTGCTCCTTTAGGAGCTTTAGATATAGGCCTTATGAAAACTTTAACTTTTCCCGCATTCAGAAACAAAGTTTTTCAGAGTGCGCATTTCTTGAAAGTCAAAACTCACATTTCATCCAAAACCAAAAGGTTTGATGGTGGGGCGAAAATCTATCAGGTGTATGCCCATTTGCCAGAAACCGCATTCAGAGCTTGTGAAATCCCCAAAATGACGATTTCAAGCTTTGGCACTCTAAGTTTCATAGTTGGTGAAAAAGAGCATAACTTGAAGAGAGAATACACTAGCTGCTTCCAAATGAAATATCTATGATGGTGAGTGGTTCCATATCATATATCCCAAAGGTAGCCATGTGCTCCTTTAGGAGCTTTAGATATAGGCCTTATAAAAACTTTAACTTTTCCCGCATTCAGAAACAAAGTTTTTCAGAGTGCGCATTTCTTGAAAGTCAAAACTCACATTTCATCCAAAACCAAAAGGTTTGATGGTGGGGCGAAAATCTATCAGGTGTATGCCCATTTGCCAGAAACCGCATTCAGAGCTTGTGAAATCCCCAAAATGACGATTTCAAGCTTTGGCACTTAAGTTTCATAGTTGGTGAAAAAGAGCATAACTTGAAGAGAGAATACACTAGCTGCTTCCAAATGAAATATGTATGATGGTGAGTGGTTCCATATCATATATCCCAAAGGTAGCCATGTGCTCCTTTAGGAGCTTTAGATATAGGCCTTATAAAAACTTTAACTTTTCCCGCATTCAGAAACAAAGTGTTTGAGAGTGCGCATTTCTTGAAAGTCAAAACTCACATTTCATCCAAAACCAAAAGGTTTGATGGTGGGGCGAAAATCTATCAGGTGTATGCCCATTTGCCAGAAACCGCATTCAGAGCTTGTGAAATCCCCAAAATGACGATTTCAAGCTTTGGCACTCTAAGTTTCATAGTTGGTGAAAAAGTGCATAACTTGAAGAGAGAATACACTAGCTGCTCCCAAATGAAATATGTATGATGGTGAGTGGTTCCATATCATATATCCCAAAGGTAGCCATGTGCTCCTTTAGGAGCTTTAGATATAGGCCTTATAAAAACTTTAACTTTTCCCGCATTCAGAAACAAAGTTTTTCAGAGTGCGCATTTCTTGAAAGTCAAAACTCACATTTCATCCAAAACCAAAAGGTTTGATGGTGGGGCGAAAATCTATCAGGTGTATGCCCATTTGCCAGAAACCGCATTCAGAGCTTGTGAAATCCCCAAAATGACGATTTCAAGCTTTGGCACTCTAAGTTTCATAGTTGGTGAAAAAGAGCATATCTTGAAGAGAGAATACACTAGCTGTTTCCAAATGAAATATGTATGATGGTGAGTGGTTCCATATCATATATCCCAAAGGTAGCCATGTGCTCCTTTAGGAGCTTTAGATATAGGCCTTATAAAAACTTTAACTTTTCCCGCATTCAGAAACAAAGTTTTTGAGAGTGCGCATTTCTTGAAAGTCAAAACGCACATTTCATCCAAAACCAAAAGGTTGGATGGTGGGGCGAAAATCTATCAGGTGTATGCCCATTTGCCAGAAACCGCATTCAGAGCTTGTGAAATCCCCAAAATGACGATTTCAAGCTTTGGCACTTAAGTTTCATAGTTGGTGAAAAAGAGCATAACTTGAAGAGAGAATACATTAGCTGCTTCCAAATGAAATATGTATGATGGTGAGTGGTTCCATATCATATATCCCAAAGGTAGCCATGTGCTCCTTTAGGAGCTTTAGATATAGGCCTTATAAAAACTTTAACTTTTCCCGCATTCAGAAACAAAGTTTTTGAGAGTGCGCATTTCTTGAAAGTCAAAACTCACATTTCATCCAAAACCAAAAGGTTTGATGCTGGGGTGAAAATCTATCAGGTGTATGCCCATTTGCCAGAAACCGCATTCAGAGCTTGTGAAATCCCCAAAATGACGATTTCAAGTTTTGGCACTCTAAGTTTCATAGTTGGTGAAAAAGAGCATATCTTGAAGAGAGAATATACTAGCTGCTTCCAAATGAAATATGTATGATGGTGAGTGGTTCCATATCATATATCCCAAAGGTAGCCATGTGCTCCTTTAGGAGCTTTAGATATAGGCCTTATAAAAACTTTAACTTTTCCCGCATTCAGAAACAAAGTTTTTCAGAGTGCGCATTTCTTGAAAGTCAAAACTCACATTTCATCCAAAACCAAAAGGTTTGATGGTGGGGCAAAAATCTATCAGGTGTATGCCCATTTGCCAGAAACCGCATTCAGAGCTTGTGAAATCCCCAAAATGACGATTTCAAGCTTTGGCACTCTAAGTTTCATAGTTGGTGAAAAAGAGCATATCTTGAAGAGAGAATACACTAGCTGCTCCCAAATGAAATATGTATGATGGTGAGCGGTTCCATATCATATATCCCAAAGGTAGCCATGTGCTCCTTTAGGAGCTTTAGATATAGGCCTTATAAAAACTTTAACTTTTCCCGCATTCAGAAACAAAGTTTTTCAGAGTGCGCATTTCTTGAAAGTAAAGACTCACATTTCATCCAAAACGAAATGGTTTGATGGTGGGGTGAAAATCTATCAGGTGTATGCCCATTTGCCAGAAACCGCATTCAGAGCTTGTGAAATCCCCAAAATGACGATTTCAAGTTTTGGCACTCTAAGTTTCATAGTTGGTGAAAAAGAGCATATCTTGAAGAGAGAATATACTAGCTGCTTCCAAATGAAATATGTATGATGGTGAGTGGTTCCATATCATATATCCCAAAGGTAGCCATGTGCTCCTTTAGGAGCTTTAGATATAGGCCTTATAAAAACTTTAACTTTTCCCGCATTCAGAAACAAAGTTTTTCAGAGTGCGCATTTCTTGAAAGTCAAAACTCACATTTCATCCAAAACCAAAAGGTTTGATGGTGGGGCAAAAATCTATCAGGTGTATGCCCATTTGCCAGAAACCGCATTCAGAGCTTGTGAAATCCCCAAAATGACGATTTCAAGCTTTGGCACTCTAAGTTTCATAGTTGGTGAAAAAGAGCATATCTTGAAGAGAGAATACACTAGCTGCTCCCAAATGAAATATGTATGATGGTGAGCGGTTCCATATCATATATCCCAAAGGTAGCCATGTGCTCCTTTAGGAGCTTTAGATATAGGCCTTATAAAAACTTTAACTTTTCCCGCATTCAGAAACAAAGTTTTTCAGAGTGCGCATTTCTTGAAAGTCAAAACTCACATTTCATCCAAAACCAAAAGGTTTGATGGTGGGGCGAAAATCAATCAGGTGTATGCCCATTTGCCAGAAACCGCATTCAGAGCTTGTGAAATCCCCAAAATGACGATTTCAAGCTTTGGCACTCTAAGTTTCATAGTTGGTGAAAAAGAGAATATCTTGAAGAGAGAATACACTAGCTGCTTCCAAATGAAATATGTATGATGGTGAGTGGTTCCATATCATATATCCCAAAGGTAGCCATGTGCTCCTTTAGGAGCTTTAGATATAGGCCTTATAAAAACTTTAACTTTTCCCGCATTCAGAAACAAAGTTTTTCAGAGTGCGCATTTCTTGAAAGTAAAGACTCACATTTCATCCAAAACGAAATGGTTTGATGGTGGGGCGAAAATCTATCAGGTGTATGCCCATTTGCCAGAAACCGCATTCAGAGCTTGTGAAATCCCCAAAATGACGATTTCAAGCTTTGGCACTCTAAGTTTCATAGTTGGTGAAAAAGAGCATATCTTGAAGAGAGAATACACTAGCTGCTTCCAAATGAAATATGTATCATGGTGAGTGGTTCCATATCATATATCCCAAAGGTAGCCATGTGCTCCTTTAGGAGCTTTAGATATAGGCCTTATAAAAACTTTAACTTTTCCCGCATTCAGAAACAAAGTTTTTCAGAGTGCGCATTTCTTGAAAGTCAAGACTCACATTTCATCCAAAACGAAATGGTTTGATGGTGGGGCGAAAATCTATCAGGTGTATGCCCATTTGCCAGAAACCGCATTCAGAGCTTGTGAAATCCCCAAAATGACGATTTCAAGCTTTGGCACTCTAAGTTTCATAGTTGGTGAAAAAGAGCATATCTTGAAGAGAGAATACACTAGCTGCTCCCAAATGAAATATGTATGATGGTGAGTGGTTCCATATGATATATCCCAAAGGTAGCCATGTGCTCCTTTAGGAGCTTTAGATATAGGCCTGATAAAAACTTTAACTTTTCCCGCATTCAGAAACAAAGTTTTTCAGAGTGCGCATTTCTTGAAAGTCAAAACTCACATTTCATCCAAAACCAAAAGGTTTGATGGTGGGGCGAAAATCAATCAGGTGTATGCCCATTTGCCAGAAACCGCATTCAGAGCTTGTGAAATCCCCCAAATGACGATTTCAAGCTTTGGCACTCTAAGTTTCATAGTTGGTGAAAAAGAGCATATCTTGAAGAGAGAATACACTAGCTGCTTCCAAATGAAATATGTATGATGGTGAGTGGTTCCATATCATATATCCCAAAGGTAGCCATGTGCTCCTTTAGGAGCTTTAGATATAGGCCTTATAAAAACTTTAACTTTTCCCGCATTCAGAAACAAAGTTTTTCAGAGTGCGCATTTCTTGAAAGTCAAAACTCACATTTCATCCAAAACCAAAAGGTTTGATGGTGGGGCGAAAATCTATCAGGTGTATGCCCATTTGCCAGAAACCGCATTCAGAGCTTGTGAAATCCCCAAAATGACGATTTCAAGCTTTGGCACTCTAAGTTTCATAGTTGGTGATAAAAAAGCATATCTTGAAGAGAGAATAAACTAGCTGCTCCCAAATGAAATATGTATGATGGTGAGTGGTTCCATATCATATATCCCAAAGGTAGCCATGTGCTCCTTTAGGAGCTTTAGATATAGGCCTTATAAAAACTTTAACTTTTCCCGCATTCATAAAACAAAGTTTTTCAGAGTGCGCATTTCTTGAAAGTCAAAACTCACATTTCATCCAAAACCAAAAGGTTTGATGGTGGGGCGAAAATCTATCAGGTGTATGCCCATTTGCCAGAAACCGCATTCAGAGCTTGTGAAATCCCCAAAATGACGATTTCAAGCTTTGGCACTCTAAGTTTCATAGTTGGTGAAAAAGAGCATATCTTGAAGAGAGAATACACTAGCTGCTCCCAAATGAAATATGTATGATGGTGAGCGGTTCCATATCATATATCCCAAAGGTAGCCATGTGCTCCTTTAGGAGCTTTAGATATAGGCCTTATAAAAACTTTAACTTTTCCCGCATTCAGAAACAAAGTTTTTCAGAGTGCGCATTTCTTGAAAGTCAAAACTCACATTTCATCCAAAACCAAAAGGTTTGATGGTGGGGCGAAAATCTATCCGGTGTATGCCCATTTGCCAGAAACCGCATTCAGAGCTTGTGAAATCCCCAAAATGACGATTTCAAGCTTTGGCACTCTAAGTTTCATAGTTGGTGAAAAAGAGCATATCTTGAAGAGAGAATACACTAGCTGCTTCCAACTGAAATATGTATGATGGTGAGTGGTTCCATATCATATATCCCAAAGGTAGCCATGTGCTCCTTTAGGAGCTTTAGATATAGGCCTTATAAAAACTTTAACTTTTCCTGCATTCAGAAACAAAGTTTTTCAGAGTGCCCATTTCTTGAAAGTAAAGACTCACATTTCATCCAAAACGAAATGGTTTGATGGTGGGGCGAAAATCTATCAGGTGTATGCCCATTTGCCAGAAACCGCATTCAGAACTTGTGAAATCCCCAAAATGACGATTTCAAGCTTTGGCACTCTAAGTTTCATAGTTGGTGAAAAAGAGCATATCTTGAAGAGAGAATACACTAGCTGCTTCCAAATGAAATATGTATCATGGTGAGTGGTTCCATATCATATATCCCAAAGGTAGCCATGTGCTCCTTTAGGAGCTTTAGATATAGGCCTTATAAAAACTTTAACTTTTCCCGCATTCAGAAACAAAGTTTTTCAGAGTGCGCATTTCTTGAAAGTCAAGACTCACATTTCATCCAAAACGAAATGGTTTGATGGTGGGGCGAAAATCTATCAGGTGTATGCCCATTTGCCAGAAACCGCATTCAGAGCTTGTGAAATCCCCAAAATGACGATTTCAAGCTTTGGCACTCTAAGTTTCATAGTTGGTGAAAAAGAGCATATCTTGAAGAGAGAATACACTAGCTGCTCCCAAATGAAATATGTATGATGGTGAGTGGTTCCATATGATATATCCCAAAGGTAGCCATGTGCTCCTTTAGGAGCTTTAGATATAGGCCTGATAAAAACTTTAACTTTTCCCGCATTCAGAAACAAAGTTTTTCAGAGTGCGCATTTCTTGAAAGTCAAAACTCACATTTCATCCAAAACCAAAAGGTTTGATGGTGGGGCGAAAATCAATCAGGTGTATGCCCATTTGCCAGAAACCGCATTCAGAGCTTGTGAAATCCCCCAAATGACGATTTCAAGCTTTGGCACTCTAAGTTTCATAGTTGGTGAAAAAGAGCATATCTTGAAGAGAGAATACACTAGCTGCTTCCAAATGAAATATGTATGATGGTGAGTGGTTCCATATCATATATCCCAAAGGTAGCCATGTGCTCCTTTAGGAGCTTTAGATATAGGCCTTATAAAAACTTTAACTTTTCCCGCATTCAGAAACAAAGTTTTTCAGAGTGCGCATTTCTTGAAAGTAAAAACTCACATTTCATCCAAAACCAAAAGGTTTGATGGTGGGGCGAAAATCTATCAGGTGTATGCCCATTTGCCAGAAACCGCATTCAGAGCTTGTGAAATCCCCAAAATGACGATTTCAAGCTTTGGCACTCTAAGTTTCATAGTTGGTGATAAAAAAGCATATCTTGAAGAGAGAATAAACTAGCTGCTCCCAAATGAAATATGTATGATGGTGAGTGGTTCCATATCATATATCCCAAAGGTAGCCATGTGCTCCTTTAGGAGCTTTAGATATAGGCCTTATAAAAACTTTAACTTTTCCCGCATTCAGAAACAAAGTTTTTCAGAGTGCGCATTTCTTGAAAGTCAAAACTCACATTTCATCCAAAACCAAAAGGTTTGATGGTGGGGCGAAAATCTATCAGGTGTATGCCCATTTGCCAGAAACCGCATTCAGAGCTTGTGAAATCCCCAAAATGACGATTTCAAGCTTTGGCACTCTAAGTTTCATAGTTGGTGAAAAAGAGCATATCTTGAAGAGAGAATACACTAGCTGCTCCCAAATGAAATATGTATGATGGTGAGTGGTTCCATATCATATATCCCAAAGGTAGCCATGTGCTCCTTTAGGAGCTTTAGATATAGGCCTTATAAAAACTTTAACTTTTCCCGCATTCAGAAACAAAGTTTTTCAGAGTGCGCATTTCTTGAAAGTCAAAACTCACATTTCATCCAAAACCAAAAGGTTTGATGGTGGGGCGAAAATCAATCAGGTGTATGCCCATTTGCCAGAAACCGCATTCAGAGCTTGTGAAATCCCCAAAATGACGATTTCAAGCTTTGGCACTCTAAGTTTCATAGTTGGTGAAAAAGAGAATATCTTGAAGAGAGAATACACTAGCTGCTTCCAAATGAAATATGTATGATGGTGAGTGGTTCCATATCATATATCCCAAAGGTAGCCATGTGCTCCTTTAGGAGCTTTAGATATAGGCCTTATAAAAACTTTAACTTTTCCCGCATTCAGAAACAAAGTTTTTCAGAGTGCGCATTTCTTGAAAGTAAAGACTCACATTTCATCCAAAACGAAATGGTTTGATGGTGGGGCGAAAATCTATCAGGTGTATGCCCATTTGCCAGAAACCGCATTCAGAGCTTGTGAAATCCCCAAAATGACGATTTCAAGCTTTGGCACTCTAAGTTTCATAGTTGGTGAAAAAGAGCATATCTTGAAGAGAGAATACACTAGCTGCTTCCAAATGAAATATGTATCATGGTGAGTGGTTCCATATCATATATCCCAAAGGTAGCCATGTGCTCCTTTAGGAGCTTTAGATATAGGCCTTATAAAAACTTTAACTTTTCCCGCATTCAGAAACAAAGTTTTTCAGAGTGCGCATTTCTTGAAAGTCAAGACTCACATTTCATCCAAAACGAAATGGTTTGATGGTGGGGCGAAAATCTATCAGGTGTATGCCCATTTGCCAGAAACCGCATTCAGAGCTTGTGAAATCCCCAAAATGACGATTTCAAGCTTTGGCACTCTAAGTTTCATAGTTGGTGAAAAAGAGCATATCTTGAAGAGAGAATACACTAGCTGCTCCCAAATGAAATATGTATGATGGTGAGTGGTTCCATATGATATATCCCAAAGGTAGCCATGTGCTCCTTTAGGAGCTTTAGATATAGGCCTGATAAAAACTTTAACTTTTCCCGCATTCAGAAACAAAGTTTTTCAGAGTGCGCATTTCTTGAAAGTCAAAACTCACATTTCATCCAAAACCAAAAGGTTTGATGGTGGGGCGAAAATCAATCAGGTGTATGCCCATTTGCCAGAAACCGCATTCAGAGCTTGTGAAATCCCCCAAATGACGATTTCAAGCTTTGGCACTCTAAGTTTCATAGTTGGTGAAAAAGAGCATATCTTGAAGAGAGAATACACTAGCTGCTTCCAAATGAAATATGTATGATGGTGAGTGGTTCCATATCATATATCCCAAAGGTAGCCATGTGCTCCTTTAGGAGCTTTAGATATAGGCCTTATAAAAACTTTAACTTTTCCCGCATTCAGAAACAAAGTTTTTCAGAGTGCGCATTTCTTGAAAGTCAAAACTCACATTTCATCCAAAACCAAAAGGTTTGATGGTGGGGCGAAAATCTATCAGGTGTATGCCCATTTGCCAGAAACCGCATTCAGAGCTTGTGAAATCCCCAAAATGACGATTTCAAGCTTTGGCACTCTAAGTTTCATAGTTGGTGATAAAAAAGCATATCTTGAAGAGAGAATAAACTAGCTGCTCCCAAATGAAATATGTATGATGGTGAGTGGTTCCATATCATATATCCCAAAGGTAGCCATGTGCTCCTTTAGGAGCTTTAGATATAGGCCTTATAAAAACTTTAACTTTTCCCGCATTCATAAAACAAAGTTTTTCAGAGTGCGCATTTCTTGAAAGTCAAAACTCACATTTCATCCAAAACCAAAAGGTTTGATGGTGGGGCGAAAATCTATCAGGTGTATGCCCATTTGCCAGAAACCGCATTCAGAGCTTGTGAAATCCCCAAAATGACGATTTCAAGCTTTGGCACTCTAAGTTTCATAGTTGGTGAAAAAGAGCATATCTTGAAGAGAGAATACACTAGCTGCTCCCAAATGAAATATGTATGATGGTGAGCGGTTCCATATCATATATCCCAAAGGTAGCCATGTGCTCCTTTAGGAGCTTTAGATATAGGCCTTATAAAAACTTTAACTTTTCCCGCATTCAGAAACAAAGTTTTTCAGAGTGCGCATTTCTTGAAAGTCAAAACTCACATTTCATCCAAAACCAAAAGGTTTGATGGTGGGGCGAAAATCTATCCGGTGTATGCCCATTTGCCAGAAACCGCATTCAGAGCTTGTGAAATCCCCAAAATGACGATTTCAAGCTTTGGCACTCTAAGTTTCATAGTTGGTGAAAAAGAGCATATCTTGAAGAGAGAATACACTAGCTGCTTCCAACTGAAATATGTATGATGGTGAGTGGTTCCATATCATATATCCCAAAGGTAGCCATGTGCTCCTTTAGGAGCTTTAGATATAGGCCTTATAAAAACTTTAACTTTTCCTGCATTCAGAAACAAAGTTTTTCAGAGTGCCCATTTCTTGAAAGTAAAGACTCACATTTCATCCAAAACGAAATGGTTTGATGGTGGGGCGAAAATCTATCAGGTGTATGCCCATTTGCCAGAAACCGCATTCAGAACTTGTGAAATCCCCAAAATGACGATTTCAAGCTTTGGCACTCTAAGTTTCATAGTTGGTGAAAAAGAGCATATCTTGAAGAGAGAATACACTAGCTGCTTCCAAATGAAATATGTATCATGGTGAGTGGTTCCATATCATATATCCCAAAGGTAGCCATGTGCTCCTTTAGGAGCTTTAGATATAGGCCTTATAAAAACTTTAACTTTTCCCGCATTCAGAAACAAAGTTTTTCAGAGTGCGCATTTCTTGAAAGTCAAGACTCACATTTCATCCAAAACGAAATGGTTTGATGGTGGGGCGAAAATCTATCAGGTGTATGCCCATTTGCCAGAAACCGCATTCAGAGCTTGTGAAATCCCCAAAATGACGATTTCAAGCTTTGGCACTCTAAGTTTCATAGTTGGTGAAAAAGAGCATATCTTGAAGAGAGAATACACTAGCTGCTCCCAAATGAAATATGTATGATGGTGAGTGGTTCCATATGATATATCCCAAAGGTAGCCATGTGCTCCTTTAGGAGCTTTAGATATAGGCCTGATAAAAACTTTAACTTTTCCCGCATTCAGAAACAAAGTTTTTCAGAGTGCGCATTTCTTGAAAGTCAAAACTCACATTTCATCCAAAACCAAAAGGTTTGATGGTGGGGCGAAAATCAATCAGGTGTATGCCCATTTGCCAGAAACCGCATTCAGAGCTTGTGAAATCCCCCAAATGACGATTTCAAGCTTTGGCACTCTAAGTTTCATAGTTGGTGAAAAAGAGCATATCTTGAAGAGAGAATACACTAGCTGCTTCCAAATGAAATATGTATGATGGTGAGTGGTTCCATATCATATATCCCAAAGGTAGCCATGTGCTCCTTTAGGAGCTTTAGATATAGGCCTTATAAAAACTTTAACTTTTCCCGCATTCAGAAACAAAGTTTTTCAGAGTGCGCATTTCTTGAAAGTAAAAACTCACATTTCATCCAAAACCAAAAGGTTTGATGGTGGGGCGAAAATCTATCAGGTGTATGCCCATTTGCCAGAAACCGCATTCAGAGCTTGTGAAATCCCCAAAATGACGATTTCAAGCTTTGGCACTCTAAGTTTCATAGTTGGTGATAAAAAAGCATATCTTGAAGAGAGAATAAACTAGCTGCTCCCAAATGAAATATGTATGATGGTGAGTGGTTCCATATCATATATCCCAAAGGTAGCCATGTGCTCCTTTAGGAGCTTTAGATATAGGCCTTATAAAAACTTTAACTTTTCCCGCATTCAGAAACAAAGTTTTTCAGAGTGCGCATTTCTTGAAAGTCAAAACTCACATTTCATCCAAAACCAAAAGGTTTGATGGTGGGGCGAAAATCTATCAGGTGTATGCCCATTTGCCAGAAACCGCATTCAGAGCTTGTGAAATCCCCAAAATGACGATTTCAAGCTTTGGCACTCTAAGTTTCATAGTTGGTGAAAAAGAGCATATCTTGAAGAGAGAATACACTAGCTGCTCCCAAATGAAATATGTATGATGGTGAGTGGTTCCATATCATATATCCCAAAGGTAGCCATGTGCTCCTTTAGGAGCTTTAGATATAGGCCTTATAAAAACTTTAACTTTTCCCGCATTCAGAAACAAAGTTTTTCAGAGTGCGCATTTCTTGAAAGTCAAAACTCACATTTCATCCAAAACCAAAAGGTTTGATGGTGGGGCGAAAATCTATCCGGTGTATGCCCATTTGCCAGAAACCGCATTCAGAGCTTGTGAAATCCCCAAAATGACGATTTCAAGCTTTGGCACTCTAAGTTTCATAGTTGGTGAAAAAGAGCATATCTTGAAGAGAGAATACACTAGCTGCTTCCAACTGAAATATGTATGATGGTGAGTGGTTCCATATCATATATCCCAAAGGTAGCCATGTGCTCCTTTAGGAGCTTTAGATATAGGCCTTATAAAAACTTTAACTTTTCCTGCATTCAGAAACAAAGTTTTTCAGAGTGCGCATTTCTTGAAAGTCAAATCTCACATTTCAACCAAAACAAATGGTTTGATGGTGGGGCGAAAATCTATCAGGTGTATGCCCATTTGCCAGAAACCGCATTCAGAGCTTGTGAAATCCCCAAAATGACGATTTCAAGCTTTGGCACTCTAAGTTTCATAGTTGGTGAAAAAGAGCATATCTTGAAGAGAGAATACACTAGCTGCTCCCAAATGAAATATGTATGATGGTGAGTGGTTCCATATCATATATCCCAAAGGTAGCCATGTGCTCCTTTAGGAGCTTTAGATATAGGCCTTATAACAACTTTAACTTTTCCCGCATTCAGAAACAAAGTTTTTCAGAGTGCGCATTTCTTGAAAGTCAAAACTCACATTTCATCCAAAACCAAAAGGTTTGATGGTGGGGCGAAAATCTATCAGGTGTATGCCCATTTGCCAGAAACCGCATTCAGAGCTTGTGAAATCCCCAAAATGACGATTTCAAGCTTTGGCACTCTAAGTTTCATAGTTGGTGAAAAAGAGCATATCTTGAAGAGAGAATACACTAGCTGCTCCCAAATGAAATATGTATGATGTTGAGTGGTTCCATATCATATATCCCAAAGGTAGCCATGTGCTCCTTTAGGAGCTTTAGATATAGGCCTTATAACAACTTTAACTTTTCCCGCATTCAGAAACAAAGTTTTTCAGAGTGCGCATTTCTTGAAAGTCAAAACTCACATTTCATCCAAAACCAAAAGGTTTGATGGTGGGGCGAAAATCTATCAGGTGTATGCCCATTTGCCAGAAACCGCATTCAGAGCTTGTGAAATCCCCAAAATGACGATTTCAAGCTTTGGCACTCTAAGTTTCATAGTTGGTGAAAAAGAGCATATCTTGAAGAGAGAATACACTAGCTGCTCCCAAATGAAATATGTATGATGGTCAGTGGTTCCATATCATATATCCCAAAGGTAGCCATGTGCTCCTTTAGGAGCTTTAGATATAGGCCTTATAACAACTTTAACTTTTCCCGCATTCAGAAACAAAGTTTTTCAGAGTGCGCATTTCTTGAAAGTCAAAACTCACATTTCATCCAAAACCAAAAGGTTTGATGGTGGGGCGAAAATCTATCAGGTGTATGCCCATTTGCCAGAAACCGTATTCAGAGCTTGTGAAATCCCCAAAATGACGATTTCAAGCTTTGGCACTCTAAGTTTCATAGTTGGTGATAAAAAAGCATATCTTGAAGAGAGAATACACTAGCTGCTTCCAAATTAAATATGTATGATGGTGAGTGGTTCCATATCATATATCCCAAAGGTAGCCATGTGCTCCTTTAGGAGCTTTAGATATAGGCCTTATAAAAACTTTAACTTTTCCCGCATTCAGAAACAAAGTTTTTCAGAGTGCGCATTTCTTGAAAGTCAAAACTCACATTTCATCCAAAACCAAAAGGTTTGATGGTGGGGCGAAAATCTATCAGGTGTATGCCCATTTGCCAGAAACCGCATTCTGAGCTGGTGAAATACATATATGTCGATTTCAAGCTTTGGCACTCTAAGTTTCTTAGGAGTTGAATATGAGCATATCTTGAAAAGAGAATACACTAGCTGCTTCCAACTGAAATATGTATGATGGTGAGTGGTTCCATATCATATATCCCAAAGGTAGCCATGTGCTCCTTTAGGAGCTTTAGATATAGGCCTTATAAAAACTTTAACTTTTCCTGCATTCAGAAACAAAGTTTTTCAGAGTGCGCATTTCTTGAAAGTCAAATCTCACATTTCATCCAAAACAAATGGTTTGATGGTGGGGCGAAAATCTATCAGGTGTATGCCCATTTGCCAGAAACCGCATTCAGAGCTTGTGAAATCCCCAAAATGACGATTTCAAGCTTTGGCACTCTAAGTTTCATAGTTGGTGAAAAAGAGCATATCTTGAAGAGAGAATACACTAGCTGCTCCCTAATGAAATATGTATGATGGTGAGTGGTTCCATATCATATATCCCAAAGGTAGCCATGTGCTCCTTTAGGAGCTTTAGATATAGGCCTTATAACAACTTTAACTTTTCCCGCATTCAGAAACAAAGTTTTTCAGAGTGCGCATTTCTTGAAAGTCAAAACTCACATTTCATCCAAAACCAAAAGGTTTGATGGTGGGGCGAAAATCTATCAGGTGTATGCCCATTTGCCAGAAACCGCATTCAGAGCTTGTGAAATCCCCAAAATGACGATTTCAAGCTTTGGCACTCTAAGTTTCATAGTTGGTGAAAAAGAGCATATCTTGAAGAGAGAATACACTAGCTGCTCCCAAATGAAATATGTATGATGGTGAGTGGTTCCATATCATATATCCCAAAGGTAGCCATGTGCTCCTTTAGGAGCTTTAGATATAGGCCATATAACAACTTTAACATTTCCCGCATTCAGAAACAAAGTTTTTCAGAGTGCGCATTTCTTGAAAGTCAAAACTCACATTTCATCCAAAACCAAAAGGTTTGATGGTGGGGCGAAAATCTATCAGGTGTATGCCCATTTGCCAGAAACCGCATTCAGAGCTTGTGAAATCCCCAAAATGACGATTTCAAGCTTTGGCACTCTAAGTTTCATAGTTGGTGAAAAAGAGCATATCTTGAAGAGAGAATACACTAGCTGCTCCCAAATGAAATATGTATGATGGTGAGTGGTACCATATCATATATCCCAAAGGTAGCCATGTGCTCCTTTAGGAGCTTTAGATATAGGCCTTATAACAACTTTAACATTTCCCGCATTCAGAAACAAAGTTTTTCAGAGTGCGCATTTCTTGAAAGTCAAAACTCACATTTCATCCAAAACCAAAAGGTTTGATGGTGGGGCGAAAATCCATCAGGTGTATGCCCATTTGCCAGAAACCGCATTCAGAGCTTGTGAAATCCCCAAAATGACGATTTCAAGCTTTGGCACTCTAAGTTTCATAGTTGGTGAAAAAGAGCATATCTTGAAGAGAGAATACACTAGCTGCTTCCAAATGAAATATGTATGATGGTGAGTGGTTCCATATCATATATCCCAAAGGTAGCCATGTGCTCCTTTAGGAGCTTTAGATATAGGCCTTATAAAAACTTTAACTTTTCCCCCATTCAGAAACAAAGTTTTTCAGAGTGCGCATTTCTTGAAAGTCAAAACTCACATTTCATCCAAAACCAAAAGGTTTGATGGTGGGGCGAAAATCTATCAGGTGTATGCCCATTTGCCAGAAACCGCATTCTGAGCTGGAGAAATACATATATGACGATTTCAAGCTTTGGCACTCTAAGTTTCTTAGGAGTTGAATATGAGCATATCTTGAAAAGAGAATACACTAGCTGCTTCCAACTGAAATATGTATGATGGTGAGTGGTTCCATATCATATATCCCAAAGGTAGCCATGTGCTCCTTTAGGAGCTTTAGATATAGGCCTTATAAAAACTTTAACTTTTCCTGCATTCAGAAACAAAGTTTTTCAGAGTGCGCATTTCTTGAAAGTCAAATGTCACATTTCATCCAAAACAAATGGTTTGATGGTGGGGCGAAAATCTATCAGGTGTATGCCCATTTGCCAGAAACCGCATTCAGAGCTTGTGAAATCCCCAAAATGACGATTTCAAGCTTTGGCACTCTAAGTTTCATAGTTGGTGAAAAAGAGCATATCTTGAAGAGAGAATACACTAGCTGCTCCCTAATGAAATATGTATGATGGTGAGTGGTTCCATATCATATATCCCAAAGGTAGCCATGTGCTCCTTTAGGAGCTTTAGATATAGGCCTTATAACAACTTTAACTTTTCCCGCATTCAGAAACAAAGTTTTTCAGAGTGCGCATTTCTTGAAAGTCAAAACTCACATTTCATCCAAAACCAAAAGGTTTGATGGTGGGGCGAAAATCTATCAGGTGTATGCCCATTTGCCAGAAACCGCATTCAGAGCTTGTGAAATCCCCAAAATGACGATTTCAAGCTTTGGCACTCTAAGTTTCATAGTTGGTGAAAAAGAGCATATCTTGAAGAGAGAATACACTAGCTGCTCCCAAATGAAATATGTATGATGGTGAGTGGTTCCATATCATATATCCCAAAGGTAGCCATGTGCTCCTTTAGGAGCTTTAGATATAGGCCTTATAAAAACTTTAACTTTTCCCGCATTCAGAAACAAAGTTTTTCAGAGTGCGCATTTCTTGAAAGTCAAAACTCACATTTCATCCAAAACCAAAAGGTTTGATGGTGGGGCGAAAATCTATCAGGTGTATGCCCATTTGCCAGAAACCGCATTCAGAGCTTGTGAAATCCCCAAAATGACGATTTCAAGCTTTGGCACTCTAAGTTTCATAGTTGGTGAAAAAGAGCATATCTTGAAGAGAGAATACACTAGCTGCTCCCAAATGAAATATGTATGATGGTGAGTGGTTCCATATCATTTATCCCAAAGTTGGCCATGTGCTCCTTTAGGAGCTTTAGATATAGGCCTTATAAAACCTTTAACTTTTCCCGCATTCAGAAACAAAGTTTTTCAAACTGTGCGTTTCTTGAAAGTCAAAACTCACATTTCATCCAAAAGGAAACGGTTTGATGGTGGGCCGATTCTCTATCAGGGGTATGCCCATTTGCCAGAAACCGCATTCAGAGCTTGTGAAATCCCCAAAATGACGATTTCAAGCTTTGGCACTCTAAGTTTCATAGTTGGTGAAAAAGAGCATATCTTGAAGAGAGAATACACTAGCTGCTCCCAAATGAAATATGTTTGATGGTGAGTGGTTCCATATCATATATCCCAAAGGTAGCCATGTGCTCCTTTAGGAGCTTTAGATATAGGCCTTATAAAAACTTTAACTTTTCCCGCATTCAGAAACAAAGTTTTTCAGAGTGCGCATTTCTTGAAAGTCAAAACTCACATTTCATCCAAAACCAAAAGGTTTGATGGTGGGGCGAAAATCTATCAGGTGTATGCCCATTTGCCAGAAACCGCATTCAGAGCTTGTGAAATACATATATGACGATTTCTAGCTTTGGCACTCTAAGTTTCTTAGGAGTTGAATATGAGCATATCTTCAAGAGAGAATACACTAGCTGCTTCCAAATGAAATATGTATGATGGTGAGTGGTTCCATATCATATATCCCAAAGGTAGCCATGTGCTCCTTTAGGAGCTTTAGATATAGGCCTTATAAAAACTTTAACTTTTCCTGCATTCAGAAACAAAGTTTTTCAGAGTGCGCATTTCTTGAAAGTCAAATCTCACATTTCATCCAAAACAAATGGTTTGATGGTGGGGCAAAAATCTATCAGGTGTATGCCCATTTGCCAGAAACCGCATTCAGAGCTTGTGAAATCCCCAAAATGACGATTTCAAGCTTTGGCACTCTAAGTTTCATAGTTGGTGAAAAAGAGCATATCTTGAAGAGAGAATACACTAGCTGCTCCCAAATGAAATATGTATGATGGTGAGTGGTTCCATATCATATATCCCAAAGGTAGCCATGTGCTCCTTTAGGAGCTTTAGATATAGGCCTTATAACAACTTTAACATTTCCCGCATTCAGAAACAAAGTTTTTCAGAGTGCACATTTCTTGAAAGTCAAAACTCACATTTCATCCAAAACCAAAAGGTTTGATGGTGGGGCGAAAGTCTATCAGGTGTATGCCCATTTGCCAGAAACCGCATTCAGAGCTTGTGAAATCCCCATAATGACGATTTCAAGCTTTGGCACTCTAAGTTTCATAGTTGGTGAAAAAGAGCATATCTTGAAGAGAGAATACACTAGCTGCTCCCAAATGAAATATGTATGATGGTGAGTGGTTCCATATCATATATCCCAAAGGTAGCCATGTGCTCCTTTAGGAGCTTTAGATATAGGCCTTATAACAACTTTAACATTTCCCGCATTCAGAAACAAAGTTTTTCAGAGTGCGCATTTCTTGAAAGTCAAAACTCACATTTCATCCAAAACCAAAAGGTTTGATGGTGGGGCGAAAGTCTATCAGGTGTATGCCCATTTGCCAGAAACCGCATTCAGAGCTTGTGAAATCCCCAAAATGACGATTTCAAGCTTTGGCACTCTAAGTTTCATAGTTGGTGAAAAAGAGCATATCTTGAAGAGAGAATACACTAGCTGCTCCCAAATGAAATATGTATGATGGTGAGTGGTTCCATATCATATATCCCAAAGGTAGCCATGTGCTCCTTTAGAAGCTTTAGATATAGGCCTTATAAAAACTTTAACTTTTCCCGCATTCAGAAACAAAGTTTTTCAGAGTGCGCATTTCTTGAAAGTCAAAACTCACATTTCATCCAAAACCAAAAGGTTTGATGGTGGGGCGAAAATCTATCAGGTGTATGCCCATTTGCCAGAAACCGCATTCAGAGCTTGTGAAATCCCCAAAATGACGATTTCAAGCTTTGGCACTCTAAGTTTCATAGTTGGTGAAAAAGAGCATATCTTGAAGAGAGAATACACTAGCTGCTCCCAAATGAAATATGTATGATGGTTAGTGGTTCCATATCATATATCCCAAAGGTAGCCATGTGCTCCTTTAGGAGCTTTAAATATAGGCCTTATAACAACTTGAACTTTTCCCGCATTCAGAAACAAAGTTTTTCAGAGTGCGCATTTCTTGAAAGTCAAAACTCACATTTCATCCAAAACCAAAAGGTTTGATGGTGGGGCGAAAATCTATCAGGTGTATGCCCATTTGCCAGAAACCGCATTCAGAGCTTGTGAATTACATATATGACGATTTCAAGCTTTGGCACTCTAAGTTTCTTAGGAGTTGAATATGAGCATATCTTCAAGAGAGAATACACTAGCTGCTTCCAAATGAAATATGTATGATGGTGAGTGGTTCCATATCATTTATCCCAAAGTTGGCCATGTGCTCCTTTAGGAGCTTTAGATATAGGCCTTATAAAACCTTTAACTTTTCCCGCATTCAGAAACAAAGTTTTTCAAACTGTGCGTTTCTTGAAAGTCAAAACTCACATTTCATCCAAAAGGAAACGGTTTGATGGTGGGCCGATACTCTATCAGGGGTATGCCCATTTGCCAGAAACCGCATTCAGAGCTTGTGAAATCCCCAAAATGACGATTTCAAGCTTTGGCACTCTAAGTTTCATAGTTGGTGAAAAAGAGCATATCTTGAAGAGAGAATACACTAGCTGCTCCCAAATGAAATATGTTTGATGGTGAGTGGTTCCATATCATATATCCCAAAGGTAGCCATGTGCTCCTTTAGGAGCTTTAGATATAGGCCTTATAAAAACTTTAACTTTTCCCGCATTCAGAAACAAAGTTTTTCAGAGTGCGCATTTCTTGAAAGTCAAAACTCACATTTCATCCAAAACCAAAAGGTTTGATGGTGGGGCGAAAATCTATCAGGTGTATGCCCATTTGCCAGAAACCGCATTCAGAGCTTGTGAAATACATATATGAGGATTTCAAGCTTTGGCACTCTAAGTTTCTTAGGAGTTGAATATGAGCATATCTTCAAGAGAGAATACACTAGCTGCTCCCAAATGAAATATGTATGATGGTGAGTGGTTCCATATCATATATCCCAAAGGTAGCCATGTGCTCCTTTAGGAGCTTTAGATATAGGCCTTATAACAACTTTAACATTTCCCGCATTCAGAAACAAAGTTTTTCAGAGTTCGCATTTCTTGAAAGTCAAAACTCACATTTCATCCAAAACCAAAAGGTTTGATGGTGGGGCGAAAATCCATCAGGTGTATGCCCATTTGCCAGAAACCGCATTCAGAGCTTGTGAAATCCCCAAAATGACGATTTCAAGCTTTGGCACTCTAAGTTTCATAGTTGGTGAAAAAGAGCATATCTTGAAGAGAGAATACACTAGCTGCTCCCAAATGAAATATGTATGATGGTGAGTGGTTCCATATCATATATCCCAAAGGTAGCCATGTGCTCCTTTAGAAGCTTTAGATATAGGCCTTATAAAAACTTTAACTTTTCCCGCATTCAGAAACAAAGTTTTTCAGAGTGCGCATTTCTTGAAAGTCAAAACTCACATTTCATCCAAAACCAAAAGGTTTGATGGTGGGGCGAAAATCTATCAGGTGTATGCCCATTTGCCAGAAACCGCATTCAGAGCTTGTGAAATCCCCAAAATGACGATTTCAAGCTTTGGCACTCTAAGTTTCATAGTTGGTGAAAAAGAGCATATCTTGAAGAGAGAATACACTAGCTGCTCCCAAATGAAATATGTATGATGGTGAGTGGTTCCATATCATATATCCCAAAGGTAGCCATGTGCTCCTTTAGGAGCTTTAAATATAGGCCTTATAACAACTTGAACTTTTCCCGCATTCAGAAACAAAGTTTTTCAGAGTGCGCATTTCTTGAAAGTCAAAACTCACATTTCATCCAAAACCAAAAGGTTTGATGGTGGGGCGAAAATCTATCAGGTGTATGCCCATTTGCCAGAAACCGCATTCAGAGCTTGTGAAATACATATATGACGATTTCAAGCTTTGGCACTCTAAGTTTCTTAGGAGTTGAATATGAGCATATCTTCAAGAGAGAATACACTAGCTGCTTCCAAATGAAATATGTATGATGGTGAGTGGTTCCATATCATTTATCCCAAAGTTGGCCATGTGCTCCTTTAGGAGCTTTAGATATAGGCCTTATAAAACCTTTAACTTTTCCCGCATTCAGAAACAAAGTTTTTCAAACTGTGCGTTTCTTGAAAGTCAAAACTCACATTTCATCCAAAAGGAAACGGTTTGATGGTGGGCCGATTCTCTATCAGGGGTATGCCCATTTGCCAGAAACCGCATTCAGAGCTTGTGAAATCCCCAAAATGACGATTTCAAGCTTTGGCACTCTAAGTTTCATAGTTGGTGAAAAAGAGCATATCTTGAAGAGAGAATACACTAGCTGCTCCCAAATGAAATATGTATGATGGTGAGTGGTTCCATATCATATA
The DNA here is from genome assembly GCF_963514075.1 of Conger conger. NCBI lineage: Eukaryota > Metazoa > Chordata > Actinopteri > Anguilliformes > Congridae > Conger > Conger conger. The sequence goes on from NW_026890376.1 coordinate 57,246, forward strand.
TCCCAAAGGTAGCCATGTGCTCCTTTAGGAGCTTTAGATATAGGCCTTATAAAAACTTTAACTTTTCCCGCATTCAGAAACAAAGTTTTTCAGAGTGCGCATTTCTTGAAAGTCAAAACTCACATTTCATCCAAAACCAAAAGGTTTGATGGTGGGGCGAAAATCTATCAGGTGTATGCCCATTTGCCAGAAACCGCATTCAGAGCTGGTGAAATACATATATGACGATTTCAAGCTTTGGCACTCTAAGTTTCTTAGGAGTTGAATATGAGCATATCTTCAAGAGAGAATACACTAGCTGCTTCCAAATGAAATATGTATGATGGTGAGTGGTTCCATATCATATATTCAAAAAGTAGCCATCTGCTCCTTTAGGACCTTTAGATATAGGCCTTATAATACCTTTAACTTTTCCCGCATTCAGAAACAAAGTTTTTCAGAGTGCGCATTTCTTGAAAGTCAAAACTCACATTTCATCCAAAACCAAAAGGTTTGATGGTGGGGCGAAAATCTATCAGGTGTATGCCCATTTGCCAGAAACCGCATTCAGAGCTTGTGAAATACATATATGACGATTTCAAGCTTTGGCACTCTAAGTTTCTTAGGAGTTGAATATGAGCATATCTTCAAGAGAGAATACACTAGCTGCTTCCAAATGAAATATGTATGATGGTGAGTGGTTCCATATCATTTCTCCCAAAGTTGGCCATGTGCTCCTTTAGGAGCTTTAGATATAGGCCTTATAAAACCTTTAACTTTTCCCGCATTCAGAAACAAAGTTTTTCAAACTGTGCGTTTCTTGAAAGTCAAAACTCACATTTCATCCAAAAGTAAACGGTTTGATGGTGGGCCGATACTCTGTCAGGGGTATGCCCATTTGCCAGAAACCGCATTCAGAGCTTGTGAAATCCCCAAAATGACGATTTCAAGCTTTGGCACTCTAAGTTTCATTGTTGGTGAAAAAGAGCATATCTTGAAGAGAGAATACACTAGCTGCTCCCAAATTAAATATGTATGATGGTGAGTGGTTCCATATCATATATCCCAAAGGTAGCCATGTGCTCCTTTAGGAGCTTTAGATATAGGCCTTATAAAAACTTTAACTTTTCCCGCATTCAGAAACAAAGTTTTTCAGAGTGCGCATTTCTTGAAAGTCAAAACTCACATTTCATCCAAAACCAAAAGGTTTGATGGTGGGGCGAAAATCTATCAGGTGTATGCCCATTTGCCAGAAACCGCATTCAGAGCTTGTGAAATCCCCAAAATGACGATTTCAAGCTATGGCACTCTAAGTTTCATAGTTGGTGAAAAAGAGCATATCTTGAAGAGAGAATACACTACCTGCTTCCAAATGAAATATGTATGATGGTGAGTGTTTCCATATCATATATTCAAAAGGTAGCCATCTGCTCCTTTAGGAGCTTTATATATAGGCTTTATAAAACCTTTAACTTTTCCCGCTTTCAGAAACAAAGTTTTTCAGAGTGCGCATTTCTTGAAAGTCAAAACTCACATTTCATCCAAAACCAAAAGGTTTGATGGTGGGGCGAAAATCTATCAGGTGTATGCCCATTTGCCAGAAACCGCATTCAGAGCTTGTGAAATACATATATGACGATTTCAAGCTTTGGCACTCTAAGTTTCTTAGGAGTTGAATATGAGCATATCTTCAAGAGAGAATACACTAGCTGCTTCCAAATGAAATATGTATGATGGTGAGTGGTTCCATATCATTTCTCCCAAAGTTGGCCATGTGCTCCTTTAGGAGCTTTAGATATAGGCCTTATAAAACCTTTAACTTTTCCCGCATTCAGAAACAAAGTTTTTCAAACTGTGCGTTTCTTGAAAGTCAAAACTCACATTTCATCCAAAAGTAAACGGTTTGATGGTGGGCCGATACTCTGTCAGGGGTATGCCCATTTGCCAGAAACCGCATTCAGAGCTTGTGAAATCCCCAAAATGACGATTTCAAGCTTTGGCACTCTAAGTTTCATTGTTGGTGAAAAAGAGCATATCTTGAAGAGAGAATACACTAGCTGCTCCCAAATTAAATATGTATGATGGTGAGTGGTTCCATATCATATATCCCAAAGGTAGCCATGTGCTCCTTTAGGAGCTTTAGATATAGGCCTTATAAAAACTTTAACTTTTCCCGCATTCAGAAACAAAGTTTTTCAGAGTGCGCATTTCTTGAAAGTCAAAACTCACATTTCATCCAAAACCAAAAGGTTTGATGGTGGGGCGAAAATCTATCAGGTGTATGCCCATTTGCCAGAAACCGCATTCAGAGCTTGTGAAATCCCCAAAATGACGATTTCAAGCTATGGCACTCTAAGTTTCATAGTTGGTGAAAAAGAGCATATCTTGAAGAGAGAATACACTACCTGCTTCCAAATGAAATATGTATGATGGTGAGTGTTTCCATATCATATATTCAAAAGGTAGCCATCTGCTCCTTTAGGAGCTTTATATATAGGCTTTATAAAACCTTTAACTTTTCCCGCTTTCAGAAACAAAGTTTTTCAAAATGTGCGTTTCTTGAAAGTCAACACGCAAATTTCATCCAAAAGGAAAAGGTTTGATGGTGGGCCGATACTCTATCAGGGGTATGCCCATTTGCCAGAAACCGCATTCAGAGCTTGTGAAATACATATATGACGATTTCAAGCTTTGGCACTCTAAGTTTCTTAGGAGTTGAATATGAGCATATCTTCAAGAGAGAATACACTAGCTGCTTCCAATTGAAATATGTATGATGGTGAGTGGTTCCATATCATTTATCCCAAAGTTGGCCATGTGCTCCTTTAGGAGCTTTAGATATAGGCCTTATAAAACCTTTAACTTTTCCCGCATTCAGAAACAAAGTTTTTCAAACTGTGCGTTTCTTGAAAGTCAAAACTCACATTTCATCCAAAAGTAAACGGTTTGATGGTGGGCCGATACTCTATCAGGGGTATGCCCATTTGCCAGAAACCGCATTCAGAGCTTGTGAAATCCCCAAAATGACGATTTCAAGCTTTGGCACTCTAAGTTTCATTGTTGGTGAAAAAGAGCATATCTTGAAGAGAGAATACACTAGCTGCTCCCAAATGAAATATGTATGATGGTGAGTGGTTCCATATCATATATCCCAAAGGTAGCCATGTGCTCCTTTAGGAGCTTTAGATATAGGCCTTATAAAAACTTTAACTTTTCCCGCATTCAGAAACAAAGTTTTTCAGAGTGCGCATTTCTTGAAAGTCAAAACTCACATTTCATCCAAAACCAAAAGGTTTGATGGTGGGGCGAAAATCTATCAGGTGTATGCCCATTTGCCAGAAACCGCATTCAGAGCTTGTGAAATCCCCAAAATGACGATTTCAAGCGATGGCACTCTAAGTTTCATAGTTGGTGAAAAAGAGCATATCTTGAAGAGAGAATACACTACCTGCTTCCAAATGAAATATGTATGATGGTGAGTGGTTCCATATCATATATTCAAAAGGTAGCCATGTGCTCCTTTAGGAGCTTTATATATAGGCTTTATAAAACCTTTAACTTTTCCCGCTTTCAGAAACAAAGTTTTTCAAAATGTGCGTTTCTTGAAAGTCAACACTCAAATTTCATCCAAAAGGAAAAGGTTTGATGGTGGGCCGATACTCTATCAGGGGTATGCCCATTTGCCAGAAACCGCATTCAGAGCTTGTGAAATACATATATGACGATTTCAAGCTGTGGCACTCTAAGTTTCTTAGGAGTTGAATATGAGCATATCTTGAAAAGAGAATACACTAGCTGCTTCCAAATGAAATATGCATTATTGTGAGTGGTTCCATATCATATATTCAAAAGGTAGCCATCTGCTCCTTTAGGAGCTTTAGATTTTGGCTTTATAAAACCTTTAACTTTTCCCGCATTCAGAAACAAAGTTTTTCAAACTGTGCGTCTCTTGAAAGTCAACACTCAAATTTCATCCAAAAGGAAAAGGTTTGATGGTGGGCCGATAATCTATCAGGGGTATGCCCATTTGCCAGAAACCGCATTCAGAGCTTGTGAAATACATATATGACGATTTCAAGCTTTGGCACTCTAAGTTTCTTAGGAGTTAAATTTGAGCATATCTTCAAGAGAGAATGCACTAGCTGCTTCCAAATGAAATATGTATGATGGTGAGTGGTTCCATATCATATATTCAAAAGGTAGCCATGTGCTCCTTTAGGCGCTTTAGATATAGGCTTTATGAAACCTTTAACTTTTCCCGCATTCAGACACAAAGTTTTTCAAACTGTGCGTTTTTTGAAAGTCAACACTCATATTTCATCCAAAAGGAAACGGTTTGATGGTGGGCCGATACTCTATCAGGGGTATGCCCATTTGCCAGAAACCGCATTCAGAGCATGTGAAATAGATATGTGACGATTTCAATCTTTGGCACTCTAAGTTTCTTAGGAGTTGAATATGAGCATATCTTGAAGAGAGAATACACTAGCTGCTTCCAAATGAAATATGTATGATGGTGAGTGGTTCCATATCATATATTCAAAAGGTAGCCATCTGCTCCTTTAGGAGCTTTAGATACAGGCTTTATAAAACCTTTAACTTTTCCCGCATTCAGACACAAATTTTTTCAAACTTTGCGTTTCTTGAAAGTCAAAACTCACATTTCATCCAAAAGGAAACGGTTTGATGGTGGGCCGATACTCTATCAGGGGTATGCCCATTTGTCAGAAACCGCATTCAGAGCTTGTGAAATCCCCAAAATGACGATTTCAAGCTTTGGCACTCTAAGTTTCATAGTTGGTGAAAAAGAGCATATCTTGAAGAGAGAATACACTAGCTGCTCCCGAATGAAATATGTATGATGGTGAGTGGTTCCATATCATATATCCCAAAGGTAGCCATCTGCTCCTATAGGAGCTTTAGATATAGGCTTTATAAAAACTTTAACTTTTCCGGCATTCAGAAACAATTTTTTCAGAGTGCGCATTTCTTTAAAGTCAAAACTCACATTTCATCCAAAACCAAAAGGTTTGATGGTGGGGCGAAAATCTATCAGGTGTATGCCCATTTGCCAGAAACCGCATTCAGAGCTTGTGAAATACATATATGACGATTTCAAGCTTTGGCACTCTAAATTTCTTAAGAGTTGAATATGAGCATATCTTGAAAAGAGAATACACTAGCTGCTTCCAAATGAAATATGCATTATTGTGAGTGGTTCCATATCATATATTCAAAAGGTAGCCATCTGCTCCTTTCGGAGCTTTAGATATAGGCTTTATAAAACCTTTAACTTTTCCCGCCTTCAGAAACAAAGTTTTTCAAACTGTGCGTCTCTTGAAAGTCAACACTCAAATTTCATCCAAAAGGAAAAGGTTTGATGGTGAACCGATAATCTATCAGGGGTATGCCCATTTGCCAGAAACCGCATTCAGAGCTTGTGAAATACATATATGACGATTTCAAGCTTTGGCACTCTAAGTTTCTTAGGAGTTAAATATGAGCATATCTTCAAGAGAGAATGCACTTGCTGCTTCCAAATGAAATATGTATGATGGTGAGTGGTTCCATATCATATATTCAAAAGGTAGCCATCTGCTCCTTTAGGAGCTTTAGATATAGGCCTTATAAAACCTTTAACTTTTCCCGCATTCAAACACAAAGTTTTTCAAACTGTGCGTTTCTTGAAAGTCAACACTCATATTTCTTCCAAAAGGAAACGGTTTGATGGTGGGCCGATACTCTATCAGGGGTATGCCCATTTGCCAGAAACCGCATTCAGAGCTTGTGAAATCCCCAAAATGACGATTTCAAGCTTTGGCACTCTAAGTTTCTTAGGAGTTAAATATGAGCATATCTTCAAGAGAGAATACACTAGCTGCTTCCAAATGCAATATGTATGATGGTGAGTGGTTCCATATCATATATTCAAAAGGTAGCCATCTGCTCCTTTAGGAGCTTTAGATATAGGCTTTATAAAACCTTTAACTTTTCCCGCATTCAGAAACAAAGTTTTTCAAACTGTGCGTTTCTTGAAAGTCAACACTCATATTTCATCCAAAACCAAATGGTTTGATGGTGGGGCGAAAATCTATCAGGTGTATGCCCATTTGCCAGAAACCGCATTCAGAGCTTGTGAAATCCCCAAAATGACGATTTCAAGCTTTGGCACTCTAAGTTTCATAGTTGGTGAAAAAGAGCATATGTTGAAGAGAGAATACACTAGCTGCTCCCAAATGAAATATGTATGATGGTGAGTGGTTTCATATCATATATCCCAAAGGTAGCCATTTGCTCCTTTAGGAGCTTTAGATATAGGCCTTATAAAAACTTTAACTTTTCCCGCATTCAGAAACAAAGTTTTTCAGAGTGCGCATTTCTTGAAAGTCAAAACTCACATTTCATCCAAAACCAAAAGGTTTGATGGTGGGGCGAAAATCTATCAGGTGTATGCCCATTTGCCAGAAACCGCATTCAGAGCTTGTGAAATCCCCAAAATGACGATTTCAAGCTTTGGCACTCTAAGTTTCTTAGGAGTTAAATATGAGCATATCTTCATGAGAGAATACATTAGCTGCTTCCAAATGCAATATGTATGATGGTGAGTGGTTCCATATCATATATTCAAAAGGTAGCCATCTGCTCCTTTAGGAGCTTTAGATATAGGCTTTATAAAACCTTTAACTTTTCCCGCATTCAGAAACAAAGTTTTTCAAACTGTGCGTTTCTTGAAAGTCAACACTCACATTTCATCCAAAAGGAAACGGTTTGATGGTGGGCCAATACTCTATCAGGGGTATGCCCATTTGCCAGAAACCGCATTCAGAGCTTGTGAAATCCCCAAAAATGACGATTTCAAGCTTTGGCACTCTAAGTTTCATAGTTGGTGAAAAAGAGCATATCTTGAAGAGAGAATACACTAGCTGCTTCCAAATGAAATATGTATGATGGTGAGTGGTTCCATATCATATATTCAAAAGGTAGCCATCTGCTCCTTTAGGAGCTTTAGATATAGGCCTTATAAAACCTTTAACTTTTCCCGCATTCAGAAACAAAGTTTTTCAGAGTGCGCATTTCTTGAAAGTCAAAACTCACATTTCATCCAAAACCAAAAGGTTTGATGGTGGGGCGAAAATCTATCAGGTGTATGCCCATTTGCCAGAAACCGCATTCAGAGCTTGTGAAATCCCCAAAATGACGATTTCAAGCTTTGGCACTCTAAGTTTCATAGTTGGTGAAAAAGAGCATATCGTGAAGAGAGAATACACTTGCTGCTCCCAAATGAAATATGTATGATGGTGAGTGGTTCCATATCATATATCCCAAAGGTAGCCATGTGCTCCTTTAGGAGCTTTAGATATAGGCCATATAAAAACTTTAACTTTTCCCGCATTCAGAAACAAAGTTTTTCAGAGTGCGCATTTCTTGAAAGTCAAAACTCACATTTCATCCAAAACCAAAAGGTTTGATGGTGGGGCGAAAATCTATCAGGTGTATGCCCATTTGCCAGAAACCGCATTCAGAGCTGGTGAAATCCCCAAAATGACGATTTCAAGCTTTGGCAGTCAAAGTTTTTTAGGAGTTGAAAATGAGCATATCTTGAAGAGAGAATACACTAGCTGCTTCCAAATGAAATATGAATGATGGTGAGTGGTTCCACATCATATATCCCAAAGGTACCCATGTGCTCCTTTAGGAGCTTTAGATATAGGCCTTATAAAAACTTTAACTTTTCCCGCTTTCAAAAACAAAGTTTTTCAGAGTGCGCATTTCTTGAAAGTCAAAACTCACATTTCATCCAAAACCAAAAGGTTTGATGGTGGGGCGAAAATCTATCAGGTGTATGCCCATTTGCCAGAAACCGCATTCAGAGCTTGTGAAATCCCCAAAATGACGATTTCAAGCTTTGGCACTCTAAGTTTCATAGTTGGTGAAAAAGAGCATATCTTGAAGAGAGAATACACTAGCTGCTTCCAAATTAAATATGTATGATAGTGAGTGGTTCCATATCATATATCCCAAAGGAAGCCATGTGCTCCTTTAGGAGCTTTAGATATAGGCCTTATGAAACCTTTAACTTTTCCCGCATTCAGAAAAAAGTTTTTCAGAGTGTGCGTTTCTTGAAAGTCAACACTCATATTTCATCCAAAAGGAAACGGTTTGATGGTGGGCCGATACTCTATCAGGGGTATGCCCATTTGCCAGAAACCGCATTCAGAGCTTGTGAAATACATATATGACGATTTCAAGCTTTGGCACTCTAAGTTTCTTAGGAGTTGACAATGAGCATTTCTTGAAAAGAGAATACACAAGCTGCTTCCAAATGAAATAGGTATGATGGTGAGTGGTTCCATATCATATATCCCAAAGGTAGCCATGTGCTCCTTTAGGAGCTTTAGATATAGGCCTTATAAAAACTTTAACTTTTCCCGCATTCAGAAACAAAGTTTTTCAAACTGTGCGTTTCTTGAAAGTCAAAACTCACATTTCATCCAAAAGTAAACGGTTTGATGGTGGGCCGATACTCTATCAGGGGTATGCCCATTTGCCAGAAACCGCATTCAGAGCTTGTGAAATCCCCAAAATGACGATTTCAAGCTTTGGCACTCTAAGTTTCATTGTTGGTGAAAAAGAGCATATCTTGAAGAGAGAATACACTGGCTGCTCCCAAATGAAATATGTATGATGGTGAGTGGTTCCATATCATATATCCCAAAGGTAGCCATGTGCTCCTTTAGGAGCTTTAGATATAGGCCTTATAAAAACTTTAACTTTTCCCGCATTCAGAAACAAAGTTTTTCAGAGTGCGCATTTCTTGAAAGTCAAAACTCACATTTCATCCAAAACCAAAAGGTTTGATGGTGGGGCGAAAATCTATCAGGTGTATGCCCATTTGCCAGAAACCGCATTCAGAGCTTGTGAAATCCCCAAAATGACGATTTCAAGCGATGGCACTCTAAGTTTCATAGTTGGTGAAAAAGAGCATATCTTGAAGAGAGAATACACTACCTGCTTCCAAATGAAATATGTATGATGGTGAGTGGTTCCATATCATATATTCAAAAGGTAGCCATGTGCTCCTTTAGGAGCTTTATATATAGGCTTTATAAAACCTTTAACTTTTCCCGCTTTCAGAAACAAAGTTTTTCAAAATGTGCGTTTCTTGAAAGTCAACACTCAAATTTCATCCAAAAGGAAAAGGTTTGATGGTGGGCCGATACTCTATCAGGGGTATGCCCATTTGCCAGAAACCGCATTCAGAGCTTGTGAAATACATATATGACGATTTCAAGCTGTGGCACTCTAAGTTTCTTAGGAGTTGAATATGAGCATATCTTGAAAAGAGAATACACTAGCTGCTTCCAAATGAAATATGCATTATTGTGAGTGGTTCCATATCATATATTCAAAAGGTAGCCATCTGCTCCTTTAGGAGCTTTAGATTTTGGCTTTATAAAACCTTTAACTTTTCCCGCATTCAGAAACAAAGTTTTTCAAACTGTGCGTCTCTTGAAAGTCAACACTCAAATTTCATCCAAAAGGAAAAGGTTTGATGGTGGGCCGATAATCTATCAGGGGTATGCCCATTTGCCAGAAACCGCATTCAGAGCTTGTGAAATACATATATGACGATTTCAAGCTTTGGCACTCTAAGTTTCTTAGGAGTTAAATTTGAGCATATCTTCAAGAGAGAATGCACTAGCTGCTTCCAAATGAAATATGTATGATGGTGAGTGGTTCCATATCATATATTCAAAAGGTAGCCATGTGCTCCTTTAGGCGCTTTAGATATAGGCTTTATGAAACCTTTAACTTTTCCCGCATTCAGACACAAAGTTTTTCAAACTGTGCGTTTTTTGAAAGTCAACACTCATATTTCATCCAAAAGGAAACGGTTTGATGGTGGGCCGATACTCTATCAGGGGTATGCCCATTTGCCAGAAACCGCATTCAGAGCATGTGAAATAGATATGTGACGATTTCAATCTTTGGCACTCTAAGTTTCTTAGGAGTTGAATATGAGCATATCTTGAAGAGAGAATACACTAGCTGCTTCCAAATGAAATATGTATGATGGTGAGTGGTTCCATATCATATATTCAAAAGGTAGCCATCTGCTCCTTTAGGAGCTTTAGATACAGGCTTTATAAAACCTTTAACTTTTCCCGCATTCAGACACAAATTTTTTCAAACTTTGCGTTTCTTGAAAGTCAAAACTCACATTTCATCCAAAAGGAAACGGTTTGATGGTGGGCCGATACTCTATCAGGGGTATGCCCATTTGTCAGAAACCGCATTCAGAGCTTGTGAAATCCCCAAAATGACGATTTCAAGCTTTGGCACTCTAAGTTTCATAGTTGGTGAAAAAGAGCATATCTTGAAGAGAGAATACACTAGCTGCTCCCGAATGAAATATGTATGATGGTGAGTGGTTCCATATCATATATCCCAAAGGTAGCCATCTGCTCCTATAGGAGCTTTAGATATAGGCTTTATAAAAACTTTAACTTTTCCGGCATTCAGAAACAATTTTTTCAGAGTGCGCATTTCTTTAAAGTCAAAACTCACATTTCATCCAAAACCAAAAGGTTTGATGGTGGGGCGAAAATCTATCAGGTGTATGCCCATTTGCCAGAAACCGCATTCAGAGCTTGTGAAATACATATATGACGATTTCAAGCTTTGGCACTCTAAATTTCTTAGGAGTTGAATATGAGCATATCTTGAAAAGAGAATACACTAGCTGCTTCCAAATGAAATATGCATTATTGTGAGTGGTTCCATATCATATATTCAAAAGGTAGCCATCTGCTCCTTTCGGAGCTTTAGATATAGGCTTTATAAAACCTTTAACTTTTCCCGCCTTCAGAAACAAAGTTTTTCAAACTGTGCGTCTCTTGAAAGTCAACACTCAAATTTCATCCAAAAGGAAAAGGTTTGATGGTGAACCGATAATCTATCAGGGGTATGCCCATTTGCCAGAAACCGCATTCAGAGCTTGTGAAATACATATATGACGATTTCAAGCTTTGGCACTCTAAGTTTCTTAGGAGTTAAATATGAGCATATCTTCAAGAGAGAATGCACTTGCTGCTTCCAAATGAAATATGTATGATGGTGAGTGGTTCCATATCATATATTCAAAAGGTAGCCATCTGCTCCTTTAGGAGCTTTAGATATAGGCCTTATAAAACCTTTAACTTTTCCCGCATTCAAACACAAAGTTTTTCAAACTGTGCGTTTCTTGAAAGTCAACACTCATATTTCTTCCAAAAGGAAACGGTTTGATGGTGGGCCGATACTCTATCAGGGGTATGCCCATTTGCCAGAAACCGCATTCAGAGCTTGTGAAATCCCCAAAATGACGATTTCAAGCTTTGGCACTCTAAGTTTCTTAGGAGTTAAATATGAGCATATCTTCAAGAGAGAATACACTAGCTGCTTCCAAATGCAATATGTATGATGGTGAGTGGTTCCATATCATATATTCAAAAGGTAGCCATCTGCTCCTTTAGGAGCTTTAGATATAGGCTTTATAAAACCTTTAACTTTTCCCGCATTCAGAAACAAAGTTTTTCAAACTGTGCGTTTCTTGAAAGTCAACACTCATATTTCATCCAAAACCAAATGGTTTGATGGTGGGGCGAAAATCTATCAGGTGTATGCCCATTTGCCAGAAACCGCATTCAGAGCTTGTGAAATCCCCAAAATGACGATTTCAAGCTTTGGCACTCTAAGTTTCATAGTTGGTGAAAAAGAGCATATGTTGAAGAGAGAATACACTAGCTGCTCCCAAATGAAATATGTATGATGGTGAGTGGTTTCATATCATATATCCCAAAGGTAGCCATTTGCTCCTTTAGGAGCTTTAGATATAGGCCTTATAAAAACTTTAACTTTTCCCGCATTCAGAAACAAAGTTTTTCAGAGTGCGCATTTCTTGAAAGTCAAAACTCACATTTCATCCAAAACCAAAAGGTTTGATGGTGGGGCGAAAATCTATCAGGTGTATGCCCATTTGCCAGAAACCGCATTCAGAGCTTATGAAATACATATATGACGATTTCAAGCTTTGGCACTCTAAGTTTCTTAGGAGTTGAATATGAGCATATCTTGAAAAGAGAATACACTAGCTGCTTCCAAATGAAATATGTATGATGGTGAGTGGTTCCATATCATATATTCAAAAGGTAGCCATCTGCTCCTTTAGGAGCTTTAGATATAGGCATTATAAAACCTTTAACTTTTCCCGCATTCAGACACAAAGTTTTTCAGAGTGCACATTTCTTGAAAGTCAAAACTCACATTTCATCCAAAACCAAAAGGTTTGATGTTGGGGCGGAAATCTATCAGGTGTATGCCCATTTGCCAGAAACCGCATTCAGAGCTTGTGAAATCCCCAAAATGACGATTTCAAGCTTTGGCACTCTAAGTTTCTTAGGAGTTAAATATGAGCATATCTTCATGAGAGAATACATTAGCTGCTTCCAAATGCAATATGTATGATGGTGAGTGGTTCCATATCATATATTCAAAAGGTAGCCATCTGCTCCTTTAGGAGCTTTAGATATAGGCTTTATAAAACCTTTAACTTTTCCCGCATTCAGAAACAAAGTTTTTCAAACTGTGCGTTTCTTGAAAGTCAACACTCACATTTCATCCAAAAGGAAACGGTTTGATGGTGGGCCAATACTCTATCAGGGGTATGCCCATTTGCCAGAAACCGCATTCAGAGCTTGTGAAATCCCCAAAAATGACGATTTCAAGCTTTGGCACTCTAAGTTTCATAGTTGGTGAAAAAGAGCATATCTTGAAGAGAGAATACACTAGCTGCTTCCAAATGAAATATGTATGATGGTGAGTGGTTCCATATCATATATTCAAAAGGTAGCCATCTGCTCCTTTAGGAGCTTTAGATATAGGCCTTATAAAACCTTTAACTTTTCCCGCATTCAGAAACAAAGTTTTTCAGAGTGCGCATTTCTTGAAAGTCAAAACTCACATTTCATCCAAAACCAAAAGGTTTGATGGTGGGGCGAAAATCTATCAGGTGTATGCCCATTTGCCAGAAACCGCATTCAGAGCTTGTGAAATCCCCAAAATGACGATTTCAAGCTTTGGCACTCTAAGTTTCATAGTTGGTGAAAAAGAGCATATCGTGAAGAGAGAATACACTTGCTGCTCCCAAATGAAATATGTATGATGGTGAGTGGTTCCATATCATATATCCCAAAGGTAGCCATGTGCTCCTTTAGGAGCTTTAGATATAGGCCATATAAAAACTTTAACTTTTCCCGCATTCAGAAACAAAGTTTTTCAGAGTGCGCATTTCTTGAAAGTCAAAACTCACATTTCATCCAAAACCAAAAGGTTTGATGGTGGGGCGAAAATCTATCAGGTGTATGCCCATTTGCCAGAAACCGCATTCAGAGCTGGTGAAATCCCCAAAATGACGATTTCAAGCTTTGGCAGTCAAAGTTTTTTAGGAGTTGAAAATGAGCATATCTTGAAGAGAGAATACACTAGCTGCTTCCAAATGAAATATGAATGATGGTGAGTGGTTCCATATCATATATCCCAAAGGTACCCATGTGCTCCTTTAGGAGCTTTAGATATAGGCCTTATAAAAACTTTAACTTTTCCCGCTTTCAAAAACAAAGTTTTTCAGAGTGCGCATTTCTTGAAAGTCAAAACTCACATTTCATCCAAAACCAAAAGGTTTGATGGTGGGGCGAAAATCTATCAGGTGTATGCCCATTTGCCAGAAACCGCATTCAGAGCTTGTGAAATCCCCAAAATGACGATTTCAAGCTTTGGCACTCTAAGTTTCATAGTTGGTGAAAAAGAGCATATCTTGAAGAGAGAATACACTAGCTGCTTCCAAATTAAATATGTATGATAGTGAGTGGTTCCATATCATATATCCCAAAGGAAGCCATGTGCTCCTTTAGGAGCTTTAGATATAGGCCTTATGAAACCTTTAACTTTTCCCGCATTCAGAAAAAAGTTTTTCAGAGTGTGCGTTTCTTGAAAGTCAACACTCATATTTCATCCAAAAGGAAACGGTTTGATGGTGGGCCGATACTCTATCAGGGGTATGCCCATTTGCCAGAAACCGCATTCAGAGCTTGTGAAATACATATATGACGATTTCAAGCTTTGGCACTCTAAGTTTCTTAGGAGTTGACAATGAGCATTTCTTGAAAAGAGAATACACAAGCTGCTTCCAAATGAAATAGGTATGATGGTGAGTGGTTCCATATCATATATCCCAAAGGTAGCCATGTGCTCCTTTAGGAGCTTTAGATATAGGCCTTATAAAAACTTTAACTTTTCCCGCATTCAGAAACAAAGTTTTTCAGAGTGCGCATTTCTTGAAAGTCAAAACTCACATTTCATCCAAAACCAAAAGGTTTGATGGTGGGGCGAAAATCTATCAGGTGTATGCCCATTTGCCAGAAACCGCATTCAGAGCTTGTGAAATCCCCAAAATGACGATTTCAAGCTTTGGCACTCTAAGTTTCATAGTTCGTGAAAAAGAGCATATCTTGAAGAGAGAATACACTAGCTGCTCCCGAATGAAATATGTATGATGGTGAGTGGTTCCATATCATATATCCCAAAGGTAGCCATGTGCTCCTTTAGGAGCTTTAGATATAGGCCTTATAAAAACTTTAACTTTTCCCGCATTCAGAAACAAAGTTTTTCAGAGTGCGCATTTCTTGAAAGTCAAAACTCACATTTCATCCAAAACCAAAAGGTTTGATGGTGGGGCGAAAATCTATCAGGTGTATGCCCATTTGCCAGAAACCGCATTCAGAGCTTGTGAAATCCCCAAAATGACGATTTCAAGCTTTGGCACTCTAAGTTTCATAGTTGGTGAAAAAGAGCATATCTTGAAGAGAGAATACACTAGCTGCTTCCAAATGAAATATGTATGATAGTGAGTGGTTCCATATCATATATTCAAAAGGTAGCCATCTGCTCCTTTAGGAGCTTTAGATATAGGCTTTATAAAACATTTAACTTTTCCTGCATTCAGAAACAAAGTTTTTCAAACTGTGCGTTTCTTGAAAGTCAACACTCAAATTTCATCCAAAAAGAAACGGTTTGATGGTGGGCCGATACTCTATCAGGGGTATGCCCATTTGCCAGAATCCGCATTCAGAGCTTGTGAAATACATATAAGACGATTTCAAGCTTTGGCACTCTAAGTTTCTTAGGAGTTAAATATGAGCATATCTTGAAGAGAGAATACACTAGCTGCGTCCAAATGAAATAGGTATGATGGTGAGTGGTTCCATATCATATATTCAAAAGGTAGCCATCTGCTCCTTTAGGAGCTTTAGATATAGGCTTTATAAAACCTTTAACTTTTCCTGCATTCAGAAACAAAGTTTTTCAAACTGTGCGTTTCTTGAAAGTCAACACTCAAATTTCATCCAAAAGGAAACGGTTTGATGGTGGGCCGATACTCTATCAGGGGTATGCCCATTTGCCAGAATCCGCATTCAGAGCTTGTGAAATACATATAAGACGATTTCAAGCTTTGGCACTCTAAGTTTCTTAGGAGTTAAATATGAGCATATCTTGAAGAGAGTATACACTAGGTGCTTCCAAATGAAATATGTATGATGGTGAGTGGTTCCATATCATATATTCAAAAGGTAGCCATCTGCTCCTTTAGGAGCATTAGATATAGGCTTTATAAAACCTTTAACTTTTCCCGCATTCAGAAACAACGTTTTTCAAACTGTGCATTTCTTGAAAGTCAACACTCAAATTTCATCCAAAAGGAAAAGGTTTGATGTTGGACCGATACTCTATCAGGGGTATGCCCATTTGCCAGAAACCGCATTCAGAGCTTGTGAAATACATATATGACGATTTCAAGCTTTGGCACTCTAAGTTTCTTAGGAGTTGACAATGAGCATATCTTGAAAAGAGAATAGACTAGCTGCTTCCAAATGAAATAGGTATGATTGTGAGTGGTTCCATATCATATATTCAAAAGGTTGCCATCTGCTCCTTTAGGAGCTTTAGGTATAGGCTTTATAAAACCTTTAACTTTTCCCGCATTCAGAAACAAAGTTTTTCAAACTGTGCGTTTCTTGATAGTCAACACTCAAATTTCATCCAAATGGAAAAGGTTTGATGGTGGGCCGATACTCTATCAGGGGTATGCCCATTTTCCAGAAACCGCATTCAGAGCTTGTGAAATACATATATGACGATTTCAAGCTTTGGCACTCTAAGTTTCTTAGGAGTTAAATATGAGCAAAGCTTGAAGAGAGTATACACTAGGTGCTTCCAAATGAAATATGTATGATGGTGAGTGGTTCCATATCATATATTCAAAAGGTAGCCATCTGCTCCTTTAGGAGCTTTAGATATAGGCCTTATAAAACCTTTAACTTTTCCCGCATTCAGAAACAAAGTTTTTCAGAGTGCGCATTTCTTGAAAGTCAAAACTCACATTTCATCCAAAACCAAAAGGTTTGATGGTGGGGCGAAAATCTATCAGGTGTATGCCCATTTGCCAGAAACCGCATTCAGAGCTTGTGAAATCCCCAAAATGACGATTTCAAGCTTTGGCACTCTAAGTTTCATAGTTGGTGAAAAAGAGCATATCGTGAAGAGAGAATACACTAGCTGCTCCCAAATGAAATATGTATGATGGTGAGTGGTTCCATATCATATATCCCAAAGGTAGCCATGTGCTCCTTTAGGAGCTTTAGATATAGGCCATATAAAAACTTTAACTTTTCCCGCATTCAGAAACAAAGTTTTTCAGAGTGCGCATTTCTTGAAAGTCAAAACTCACATTTCATCCAAAACCAAAAGGTTTGATGGTGGGGCGAAAATCTATCAGGTGTATGCCCATTTGCCAGAAACCGCATTCAGAGCTGGTGAAATCCCCAAAATGACGATTTCAAGCTTTGGCACTCTAAGTTTCATAGATGGTGAAAAAGAGCATATCTTGAAGAGAGAATACACTAGGTGCTCCCAAATGAAATATGTATGATGGTGAGTGGTTCCATATCATATATCCCAAAGGTACCCATGTGCTCCTTTAGGAGCTTTAGATATAGGCCTTATAAAAACTTTAACTTTTCCCGCTTTCAAAAACAAAGTTTTTCAGAGTGCGCATTTCTTGAAAGTCAAAACTCACATTTCATCCAAAACCAAAAGGTTTGATGGTGGGGCGAAAATCTATCAGGTGTATGCCCATTTGCCAGAAACCGCATTCAGAGCTTGTGAAATCCCCAAAATGACGATTTCAAGCTTTGGCACTCTAAGTTTCATAGTTGGTGAAAAAGAGCATATCTTGAAGAGAGAATACACTAGCTGCTTCCAAATTAAATATGTATGATAGTGAGTGGTTCCATATCATATATCCCAAAGGAAGCCATGTGCTCCTTTAGGAGCTTTAGATATAGGCCTTATGAAACCTTTAACTTTTCCCGCATTCAGAAAAAAGTTTTTCAGAGTGTGCGTTTCTTGAAAGTCAACACTCATATTTCATCCAAAAGGAAACGGTTTGATGGTGGGCCGATACTCTATCAGGGGTATGCCCATTTGCCAGAAACCGCATTCAGAGCTTGTGAAATACATATATGACGATTTCAAGCTTTGGCACTCTAAGTTTCTTAGGAGGTGACAATGAGCATTTCTTGAAAAGAGAATACACAAGCTGCTTCCAAATGAAATAGGTATGATGGTGAGTGGTTCCATATCATATATCCCAAAGGAAGCCATGTGCTCCTTTAGGAGCTTTAGATATAGGCCTTATAAAAACTTTAACTTTTCCCGCATTCAGAAACAAAGTTTTTCAGAGTGCGCATTTCTTGAAAGTCAAAACTCACATTTCATCCAAAACCAAAAGGTTTGATGGTGGGGCGAAAATCTATCAGGTGTATGCCCATTTGCCAGAAACCGCATTCAGAGCTTGTGAAATCCCCAAAATGACGATTTCAAGCTTTGGCACTCTAAGTTTCATAGTTGGTGAAAAAGAGCATATCTTGAAGAGAGAATACACTAGCTGCTCCCGAATGAAATATGTATGATGGTGAGTGGTTCCATATCATATATCCCAAAGGTAGCCATGTGCTCCTTTAGGAGCTTTAGATATAGGCCTTATAAAAACTTTAACTTTTCCCGCATTCAGAAACAAAGTTTTTCAGAGTGCGCATTTCTTGAAAGTCAAAACTCACATTTCATCCAAAACCAAAAGGTTTGATGGTGGGGCGAAAATCTATCAGGTGTATGCCCATTTGCCAGAAACCGCATTCAGAGCTTGTGAAATCCCCAAAATGACGATTTCAAGCTTTGGCACTCTAAGTTTCATAGTTGGTGAAAAAGAGCATATCCTGAAGAGAGAATACACTAGCTGCTTCCAAATGAAATATGTATGATAGTGAGTGGTTCCATATCATATATTCAAAAGGTAGCCATCTGCTCCTTTAGGAGCTTTAGATATAGGCTTTATAAAACATTTAACTTTTCCTGCTTTCAGAAACAAAGTTTTTCAAACTGTGCGTTTCTTGAAAGTCAACACTCAAATTTCATCCAAAAAGAAACGGTTTGATGGTGGGCCGATACTCTATCAGGGGTATGCCCATTTGCCAGAATCCGCATTCAGAGCTTGTGAAATACATATAAGACGATTTCAAGCTTTGGCACTCTAAGTTTCTTAGGAGTTAAATATGAGCATATCTTGAAGAGAGTATACACTAGGTGCTTCCAAATGAAATATGTATGATGGTGAGTGGTTCCATATCATATATTCAAAAGGTAGCCATCTGCTCCTTTAGGAGCATTAGATATAGGCTTTATAAAACCTTTAACTTTTCCCGCATTCAGAAACAACGTTTTTCAAACTGTGCATTTCTTGAAAGTCAACACTCAAATTTCATCCAAAAGGAAAAGGTTTGATGTTGGACCGATACTCTATCAGGGGTATGCCCATTTGCCAGAAACCGCATTCAGAGCTTGTGAAATACATATATGACGATTTCAAGCTTTGGCACTCTAAGTTTCTTAGGAGTTGACAATGAGCATATCTTGAAAAGAGAATAGACTAGCTGCTTCCAAATGAAATAGGTATGATTGTGAGTGGTTCCATATCATATATTCAAAAGGTTGCCATCTGCTCCTTTAGGAGCTTTAGGTATAGGCTTTATAAAACCTTTAACTTTTCCCGCATTCAGAAACAAAGTTTTTCAAACTGTGCGTTTCATGATAGTCAACACTCAAATTTCATCCAAAAGGAAAAGGTTTGATGGTGGGCCGATACTCTATCAGGGGTATGCCCATTTGCCAGAAACCGCATTCTGAGCTTCTGAAATAGATATATGACGATTTCAAGCTTTGGCACTCTAAGATTCTTAGGAGTTGAAAATGAGCATATCTTGAAAAGAGAATACACCAGCTGCTTCCAAATGAAATAGGTATGATGGTGAGTGGTTCCATATCATATATTCAAAAGGTAGCCATCTGCTCTTTTTGGAGCTTTAGATATAGGCTTTATAAAACCTTTAACTTTTCCTGCATTCACACACAAAGTTTTTCAAACTGTGCGTTTCTTGAAAGTCAACACTCAAATTTCATCCAAAAGGAAAAGGTTTGATGTTGGACCGATACTCTATCAGGGGTATGCCCATTTGCCAGAAACCGCATTCAGAGCTTGTGAAATACAAAAATGACGATTTCAAGCTTTGGCACTCTAAGTTTCTTAGGAGTTGACAATGAGCATATCTTGAAAAGAGAATACACTAGCTGCTTCCAAATGAAATAGGTATGATGGTGAGTGGTTCCATATCATATATTCAAAAGGTAGCCATCTGCTCCTTTAGGAGCATTAGATATAGGCTTTATAAAACCTTTAACTTTTCCCGCATTCAGAAACAACGTTTTTCAAACTGTGCATTTCTTGAAAGTCAACACTCAAATTTCATCCAAAAGGAAAAGGTTTGATGTTGGACCGATACTCTATCAGGGGTATGCCCATTTGCCAGAAACCGCATTCAGAGCTTGTGAAATACATATATGACGATTTCAAGCTTTGGCACTCTAAGTTTCTTAGGAGTTGACAATGAGCATATCTTGAAAAGAGAATAGACTAGCTGCTTCCAAATGAAATAGGTATGATTGTGAGTGGTTCCATATCATATATTCAAAAGGTTGCCATCTGCTCCTTTAGGAGCTTTAGGTATAGGCTTTATAAAACCTTTAACTTTTCCCGCATTCAGAAACAAAGTTTTTCAAACTGTGCGTTTCTTGATAGTCAACACTCAAATTTCATCCAAATGGAAAAGGTTTGATGGTGGGCCGATACTCTATCAGGGGTATGCCCATTTTCCAGAAACCGCATTCAGAGCTTGTGAAATACATATATGACGATTTCAAGCTTTGGCACTCTAAGTTTCTTAGGAGTTGACAATGAGCATATCTTGAAAAGAGAATACACTAGCTGCTTCCAAATGAAATAGGTATGATGGTGAGTGGTTCCATATCATATATTCAAAAGGTAGCCATCTGCTCCTTTAGGAGCTTTAGGTATAGGCTTTATAAAACCTTTAACTTTTCCTGCATTCACACACAAAGTTTTTCAAACTGTGCATTTCTTGAAAGTCAACACTCAAATTTCATCCAAAAGGAAATGGTTTGATGGTGGGCCGATACTCTATCAGGGGTATGCCCATTTTCCAGAAACAGCATTCAGAGCTTGTGAAATAGATATATGACGATTTCAAGCTTTGGCACTCTAAGTTTCTTAGGAGTTGAAAATGAGCATATGTTGAAAAGAGAATACACTAGCTGCTTCCAAATAAAATATGTATGATGGTGAGTGGTTCCATATCATATTTTCAAAAGGTTGCCATCAGCTCCTTTAGGAGCTTTAGATATAGGCTTTATAAAACCTTTAAATTTTCCCGCATTCAGAAACAAAGTTTTTCAAACTGTGCATTTCTTGAAAGTCAACACTCAAATTTCATCCAAAAGGAAATGATTTGATGTTGGGCCGATACTCTATCAGGGGGATGCCCATTTGCCAGAACCCGCATTCAGAGCTTGTGAAATAGATATAAGACGATTTCAAGCTTTGGCACTCTAAGTTTCTTACGAGTTAAATATGAGCATATCTTGAAGAGAGTATACACTAGCTGCTTCCAAATGAAATATGAATGATGGTGAGTGGTTCCATATCATATATTCAAAAGGTAACCATCTGCTCCTTTAGGAGCTTTAGATATAGGCTTTATAAAACCTTTAACTTTTCCCGCATTCAGAAACAACGTTTTTCAAACTGTGCATTTCTTGAAAGTCAACACTCAAATTTCATCCAAAAGGAAAAGGTTTGATGTTGGACCGATACTCTATCAGGGGTATGCCCATTTGCCAGAAACCGCATTCAGAGCTTGTGAAATACATATATGACGATTTCAGGCTTTGGCACTCTAAGTTTCTTAGGAGTTGACAATGAGCATATCTTGAAAAGAGAATACACTAGCTGCTTCCAAATGAAATAGGTATGATGGTGAGTGGTTCCATATCATATATTCAAAAGGTTGCCATCTGCTCCTTTAGGAGCTTTAGGTATAGGCTTTATAAAACCTTTAACTTTTCCCGCATTCAGAAACAAAGTTTTTCAAACTGTGCGTTTCATGATAGTCAACACTCAAATTTCATCCAAAAGGAAAAGGTTTGATGGTGGGCCGATACTCTATCAGGGGTATGCCCATTTGCCAGAAACCGCATTCTGAGCTTCTGAAATAGATATATGACGATTTCAAGCTTTGGCACTCTAAGATTCTTAGGAGTTGAAAATGAGCATATCTTGAAAAGAGAATACACCAGCTGCTTCCAAATGAAATAGGTATGATGGTGAGTGGTTCCATATCATATATTCAAAAGGTAGCCATCTGCTCTTTTTGGAGCTTTAGATATAGGCTTTATAAAACCTTTAACTTTTCCTGCATTCACACACAAAGTTTTTCAAACTGTGCGTTTCTTGAAAGTCAACACTCAAATTTCATCCAAAAGGAAAAGGTTTGATGTTGGACCGATACTCTATCAGGGGTATGCCCATTTGCCAGAAACCGCATTCAGAGCTTGTGAAATACATATATGACGATGTCAAGCTTTGGCACTCTAAGTTTCTTAGGAGTTGACAATGAGCATATCTTGAAAAGAGAATACACTAGCTGCTTCCAAATGAAATAGGTATGATGGTGAGTGGTTCCATATCATATATTCAAAAGGTAGCCATCTGCTCCTTTAGGAGCTTTAGGTATAGGCTTTATAAAACCTTTAACTTTTCCCGCATTCAGAAACAAAGTTTTTCAAACTGTGCGTTTCATGATAGTCAACACTCAAATTTCATCCAAAAGGAAAAGGTTTGATGGTGGGCCGATACTCTATCAGGGGTATGCCCATTTGCCAGAAACCGCATTCTGAGCTTCTGAAATAGATATATGACGATTTCAAGCGTTGGCACTCTAAGTTTCTTAGGAGTTGAATATGAGCATATCTTGAAAAGAGAATACACTAGCTGCTTCCAAATGAAATATGTATGATGGTGAGTGGTTCCATATCATATATTCAAAAGGTAGCCATCTGCTCCTTTAGGAGCTTTAGATATAGGCTTTATAAAACCTTTAACTTTTCCCGCATTCAGAAACAAAGTTTTTCAAACTGTGCGTTTCTTGAAAGTCAACACTCATATTTCATCCAAAAGGAAAAGGTTTGATGGTGGGCCGATACTCTATCAAGAGTAAGCCCATTTGCCAGAAACCGCATTCAGAGCTTGTGATATACATATATGACGATTTCAAGCTTTGGCACTCTAAGTTTCTTAGGAGTTTAGTACGAGCATATCTTCAAGAGCGAATACACAAGCTGCTTCCAAATGGAATATGTATGATGGTGAGTGGTTCCAAATCACTTATTCAAAAGGTAGCCATCTGCTCCTTTAGGAGCTTTAGATATGGACTTTATAAAACCTTTAACTTTTCCCGCATTCAGACACAAAGTTTTTCAAACTGTGCGTTTCTTGAAAGTCAACAATCAAATTTCATCCAAAAGGAAATGATTTGATGTTGGGCCGATACTCTATCAAGAGTAAGCCCATTTGCCAGAAACCGCATTCAGAGCTTGTGAAATACATACATGACGATTTCAAGCTTTGGCACTCTAAGTTTCTTAGGAGTTGAATATGAGCATATCTTGAAAAGAGAATACACTAGCTGCTTCCAAATAAAATATGTATGATGGTGAGTGGTTCCATATCACATATTCAAAAGGTAGCCATCTGCTCCTTTAGGAGCTTTAGATATAGATTTCATAAAACCTTTAACTTTTCCCGCATTCAGACACAAAGTTTTTCAAACTGTGCGTTTCCTCAAAGTCAACACTCATATTTCATCCAAAAGGAAACGGTTTGATGGTGGGCCGATACTCTATCAAGAGTAAGCCCATTTGCCAGAAACCGCATTCAGAGCTTATGAAATACATAGATGACGATTTCACGCGTTGGCACTCTAAGTTTCTTAGGAGTTGAATATGAGCATATCTTGAAAAGAGAATACACTAGCTGCTTCCAAATTAAATATGTATGATGGTGAGTGCTTCCAAATCACTTATTCAAAAGGTAGCCATCTGCTCCTTTAGGAGCTTTAGATATAGACTTTATAAAACCTTTAACTTTTCCCGCATTCAGAAACAAAGTTTTTCAAACTGTGCGTTTCTTGAAAGTCAACACTCATATTTCATCCAAAAGGAAAAGGTTTGATGGTGGGCCGATACTCTATCAAGAGTAAGCCCATTTGCCAGAAACCGCATTCAGAACTTGTGAAATACATATATGACGATTTCAAGCTTTGGCACTCTAAGTTTCTTAGGAGTTTAGTATGAGCATATCTTCAAGAGCGAATACACAAGCTGCTTCCAAATGAAATATGTATCATGGTGAGTGGTTCTATATCATATATTCAAAAGGTAGCCATCTGCTCCTTTAGGAGCTTTTGATATAGGCTTTATAAAACCTTTAACTTTTCCCGCATTCAGAAACAAAGTTTTTCAAACTGTGCGTTTCTTGAAAGTCAACACTCAAATTTCATCCAAAAGGAAACGGTTTGATGGTGGGCCGATACTCTATCAGGGGTATGCCCATTTGCCAGAAACCGCATTCAGAGCTTGTGAAATACATATATGACGATTTCAAGCTTTGGCACTCTTAGTTTCTTAGGAGTTGAATATGAGCATATCTTCAAGAGAGAATACACTAGCTGCTTCCAAATGAAATATGTATGATAGTGAGTGGTTCCCTATCATATATTCAGAAGGTAGCGATCTGCTCATTTAGGAGCTTTAGATATAGGGTTTATAAAACCTTTAACTTTTCCCGCATTCAGAAACAAAGTTTTTTAAACTGTGCATTTCTTGAAAGTCAACACTCAAATTTCATCCAAAAGGAAAAGGTTTGATGGTGGGCCGATACTCTATCAGGGGTATGCCCATTTGCCAGAAACCGCATTCAGAGCTTGTGATATACATATATGACGATTTCAAGCTTTGGCACTCTAAGTTTCTTAGGAGTTGAAAATGAGGATGTCTTGAAAAGAGAATACACTAGCTGCTTCCAAATGAAATATGTATGATGGTGAGTGGTTCCACATCATATATTCAGAATGTAGCGATCTGCTCATTTAGGAGCTTAAGATATAGGCTTTATAAAACCTTTAACTTTACCCGCATTCAGAAACAAAGTTTTTTAACCTGTGCATTTCTTGAAAGTCAACACTCAAATTTCATCCAAAAGGAAAAGGTTTGATGGTGGGCCGATACTCTATCAGGGGTATGCCCATTTGCCAGAAATCGCATTCAGAGCTTGTGAAATAGATATGTGACGATTTCAAGCTTTGGCACGCTAAGTTTCTTAGGAGTTGAAAATGAGCATATCTTGCAAAGAGAATACACTAGCTGCTTCCAAATGAAATATGTATGATGGTCAGTGGTTCCATATCACATATTCAAAAGGTAGCCATCTGCTCCTTTAGGAGCTTTAGATATAGGCTTTATCAAACCTTTAACTTTTCCCGCATTCAGAAACAAAGTTTTTCAAACTGTGCGTTTCTTGAAAGTGAACACTCAAATTTCATCCAAAAGGAAAAGGTTTGATGGTGGGCCGATACTCTATCAGGGGTATGCCCATTTGCCAGAAACCGCATTCAGAGCTTGTGAAATACATATATGACGATTTCAAGCTTTGGCACTCTAAGTTTCTTAGGAGTTTAATATGAGCATATCTTTAAGAGCGAATACACAAGCTGCTTCCAAATGAAATATGTATGATGGTGAGTGGTTCTATATCATATATTCAAAAGGTTGCCATGTGCTCCTTTAGGAGCTTTAGATATAGGCTTTATAAAACCTTTAACTTTTCCCGCATTCAGAAACAAAGTTTTTCAAACTGTGCGTTTCTTGAAAGTCAACACTCAAATTTCATCCAAAAGGAAACGGTTTGATGGTGGGCCGATACTCTATCAGGGGTATGCCCATTTGCCAGAAACCGCATTCAGAGCTTGTGAAATACATATATGACGATTTCAAGCTTTGGCACTCTAAGTTTCTTAGGAGTTGAATATGAGCATATCTTCAAGAGAGATTACACAAGCTGCTTCCAAATGAAATATGTATGATGGTGAGTGGTTCCATATCATATATTCAGAAGGTAGCGATCTGCTCATTTAGGAGCTTTAGATATAGGCTTTATAAAACCTTTAACTTTTCCCGCATTCAGACAGAAAGTTTTTCAAACTGTGCGTTTCTTGAAAGTCAACACTCAAATTTCATCCAAAAAGAAAAGGTTTGATGTTGGGCCGATACTCTATCAGGGGTATGCCCATTTGCCAGAAACCGCATTCAGAGCTTGTGAAATAGATATATGACGATTTCAAGCTTTGGCACACTAAGTTTCTTAGGAGTTGAAAATGAGCATATCTTGAAAAGAGAATACACCAGCTGCTTCCAAATAAAATATGTATGATGGTGAGTGGTTCCATATCATTTATTCAAAAGGTAGCCATCTGCTCCTTTAGGAGCTTTAGATATAGGCTTTATAAAACCTTTAACTTTTCCCGCATTCAGGAACATAGTTTTTTAAACAGTGCATTTCTTGACAGTCAACACTCAAATTTCATCCAAAAGTAAAAGGTTTGATGGTGGGCCGATACTCTATCAGGGGTATGCCCATTTGCCAGAAACCGCATTCAGAGCTTGTGAAATACATATATGACGATTTTAAGCTTTGGCACACTGAGTTTCTTAGGAGTTGAAAATGAGCTTATCTTGAAAAGAGAATAGACCAGCTGCTTCCAAATAAAATATGTATGATGGTGAGTGGTTCCATATCATATATTCAAAAGGTAGCCATCTGCTCCTTTAAGAGCTTTAGATATAGGCTTCATGAAACCTTTAACTTTTCCCGCATTCAGACATAAAGTTTTTCAAACTGTACGTTTCTTGAAAGTCAACACTCAAATTTGATCCAAAAGGAAACGGTTTGATGGTGGGCCGATACTCTATCAAGAGTAAGCCCATTTGCCAGAAACCGCATTCAGAGCTTGTGAAATACATATATGACGATTTCAAGCTTCGGCACTCTAAGTTTCTTAGGAGTTGAATATGAACATATCTTCAAGAGCGAATACATTAGCTGCTTCCAAATGAAATATGTAATATGGTGAGTGGTTCCATATCATATATTCAAAAGGTAGCCATCTGCTCCTTTAGGAGCTTTGGATATAGGCTTTATAAAACCTTTAACTTTTCCCGCATTCAGAAACAAAGTTTTTCAAACTGTGCATTTCTTGAAAGTCAACACTCATATTTCATCGAAAAGGAAACGGTTTGATGGTGGGCCGATACTCTATCAAGAGTAAGCCCATTTGCCAGAAACCGCATTCAGAGCTTGTGAAATACATATATGACGATTTCAAGCTGTAGGGACTACAACTTCCACATTCCCACAGGAGAATTCTGCGACGTCCACCACGAATGACGTCTAACTTGGTTCAGCCAATCCCGTAATGGCGGGAGCAATAAACGGTCCCGTATAAGAGCAAGACACATTCTTGGGATCTCTCTTCTGCTTTTTCTGCCTCTTCTGCTTGTTCTCTTCGACGCACCCTTTTTGGCCAGTCGCTTCAGCTCATCTGCTCCGAGACTCGGACAGAGGCTGAATGCTGCACAGCGCACTACCAGGCCTACGGACACACCCAGTTACCTCGCGGAAACTACGTGGCCTATAGTGAGTGGAAATTGTTGTACGCGGAACGCTACATCAGTTTACCCCAATAAAGCCCAACAACGAAACAGCAACGAACTTTTACACCTGGAAAAGGACCAGCGGATCAGACGACAACGCGCTGCTAAGACGGGAACACCCCAGCCTGCGCATCTCTCCCGGACACCATTCACAGCACCATCGCCGCTTCTACAAGGACAGCATGTCTTTTGGATCCAGCAATGCGTATGGACTCAGTAAGAAAACAAACATTCAGGCATAGCCAGTGTTTAGTTTAGTCTTAACTGTTTTTGTGAATCTGTGTTTCAATATTTACCATCCAACCATTGTAATGTGTTTGGTTAGCTACATATATATGTACGTGAATTGATTCGCCGTCTTTTGCGCATATATAGAGTAAAACTACGCAAGTAGTCCCTTCTCACAGCTAACTCTAACTCATTACCACACCCAGAACTCTAGCGACACGCGCGCTTGCGCGCGCCACACACACGCACACACACATACCAAACTAAATTTCCTTACTAACTTCCCGTTAGTTTATCTGTTATGTGTTTGTATGTTTGTTTAATAAATATATTTTATTAAACCCCGGTGTCCGTTTTGGAATCGCATAGACATGAGAGCCGAGTTAAAGCAGTCTTTCGAAGAACTTCCAACCTTCAGGTTATCGGTATGTTTAATCATTAGTATTGGTTATTTTAATTATTAATTAAAATACTAAATTTGTGGTTAGATATTCCTGATAATAGTAATTTTATGAGACTGATTACTTTTTGCAGTTATACTGTTACACAACGTTTAACTGGCGCCCCGGTTTCGTAGAGAGTAAAATCCCTGCGTTATTTGGCGGCCCGTGCGAGGACCCTACATAATTTGGAGTCCCGTGCGAGGACCCCTACATATTTTGGTGCCCCGTGTGAGGAAGACTAGCTTTGGCTCAAATTTCATGTCTTGTGACTTCATAACGAATTCCCCTTCCTAATTTGGAGCTCTGCGTGAGAAAGACGAGCTTTGGCTCATGTCACGTGACTCCAGAACGAATTCTCGGCATTCTTTCTCAGCTAAATTGCCACCAGTGCAATTTTTTGAAAATACCGCTAGATGTCACCCTTGTACCATTTTTGAAAGCCTGCATGAGCCGCTTTCTCAATATACTGCCCCCTCGTGTAACATTGTGGCATTACATTCGTAATCTTACACGGTAGTTTGTTGATTGGCATTTACCTTCCGGTATAATACGTATTATCAATAATAGTATTATTAACCGCACTGTATTATTAATTATAATTACTTTGTCAAAGTAATTTTAATAATTAATTGAATTTTACATTTAAATCCAAATTTAATTGTAATTTCAACCAATCACATTCTGGTATTTAGGATTAATGTGATCAGCATCACAGTTCCTATTTTACGGTCTGAATATCCGCCATATGTTTGTTCATTTTGCTGTTGTTGCATTGCAGTACCGCTAGTGCAACTCGAGTCCCTGTGTGATGCTATAGCTACCTTGTACTATAGTTATAGAGAATATTCAAAGAGCGTTTTAAATTCTTTATCCTTCATCACAACTTGTATGTTGGATTGTGATATTGGGAAACAATTCATTGCCAACTTTTAGGAGCTCAAGGCCCTTGTCAAATTGTTAACTTCAAGAGTACCCTCTTAAGTTACTGATTTTAGCTTTTAGCTTTATTTGGCGTGAGATATGGAACCCATATCTATTGATGAGTACCTTTCCTTTTTAGCCCAAGGTTTAGCACCTGGCTACGTAGCTTTCCTGAATCAGATGAACCTCACTGATTGTAGGAAAGAAATGTTCTCCTTAATCAACGAGAAAGGTCACTCCCCCACCCAGTCAAAAGACCCAATTCTAAGTTGTCTGGTCTTGAATTTTGCCAGACAGATTAGTCTTGCTCTTCAGAGCAACAAAAACTTAGAATCAGAGATGGCATACCTCAAAGGACAACACACCAGTGTTTTACTTGAGCTTCAAACTGTTGGCAAGAAAGCAGTACAATACTTGCGTGATCTGCATTCAGCCGAATCAGATCTTTGTTCCTACAGAGAGGAATTATTTCAGTTGAAGAGTGGATGCCACAAGCTACCACATCCACTCTCTTCTGTAAGCCTGCTTTCTCAGGCTTGCCCATCTCCTGATTCCTCCTTACACCTCAAGGCGGGGGAAGGGGGGTCACAAATTGATTCGGGTTTGTCAGATCCCGGTTCCACAGCTTGCTCTGATGGAGACTCGTCGGTCTCCTCAGATTGCAGTGCTGTTGACCACCCATGCAATGGTTTGCCCACCTCTTCCCTGGAGAGGGAAAGGGGGGACTCCATCCCAACGGTGGTCCATCTCCGCAAGGGAGAAACAGTCAGGCAAGTACAGGACTGCACCTTCCATGCCCACCCCTCTCGTGAGGAGGTCAGGGAACCCTCCCGTGGACACGGTAGAGGAGATCTAACATTATTAATTGGGCACACAAAAAGCAACGCTAATCCCGCTAGCTTTCCCTTTATAACTGAGAGGATAGGTGACAGCTCTGTACAGTACACTGACAGCGACAATTCATCTTCTGCCAACCATTGTGAGAATGACAGTTTTGTAGCTCCACCCTCTAAACCAAACCGAGGACGTCGAGCTCCGCATGAAACGCATTCACATTCAAATGTGATTTCAGGCTCTCCTTCTCCAAACAGGCAGACTAGTGCAACTTCACATGGTCTTCGCTTTGAGGAGCTAGAGGCCATGGCGAAGTATGTCCACACGTTTGACCCCAAGGACTCTGAATTTAACATTCAGAGTTACTTGAGAGAAGTTGACTACTGTCTCTCGGATCTGCCCAGGGCAACCGATCGAGAAAAGTTTCGACTTGTATGGAAAACCTCTACCAGAGAGATCCATACATTTATGGAACAACTTCCACCACAGGTTCGTTCCAGCTATCCCAAGGTTTGTGAAGCGTTGGTAGCTGAGTACCTGCCACGGTTTGATCAGGCCACAGCCATGATCAAATCTGTGGAGGTTAAACATAGCCGTACCGAACGACCAAAAGACTTTTACCAACGACTTAAACATGCTTTTTTCCAGGGCAGAAACGGACCAGGCTTAGATGAAGATCAAGCCTTCAAATCCCTTTTTGTGCACAACCTGCACCCCTGTGTCCGAACTCATGTTTCACTGTTTTCAAGGGGCCAACACTCAGCCCTTGAATTAAGAAATGAAGCCCAAATGGTCTGGGACACTTTAAGGATTGTGCCCAGGAATGAGGTATTGGAAACAGCTAAGCACGTTGTTCCAACCAAGCCCGCCGGCACTTCCCAAGTTGCCCCATTAAAGTCTAATGGCTCAAAACAACGGCATGTGAGTAAGTTCCCGGTTAAGAGCCACCGTGGTCGCTTCTCACACTCTGATTCCAGCCGGAATTGGAGAGAAGACCGACCCGGTAGGCCCAAGCCTGAGAGTCACCAGCATGACTCTGATAGGGAAGATACCTTGTCTGAAGAGAGCTTCTTCAGTTCCTCTGAGGACAACTAAAGCCTCTAACCTTTGTTCAGTAGTGTGTATGCCTCGAGTAACCACTCAAGAGCTATCTGGTCTTGTTCAACCTCCATCAAAAGACTGAATAAGACTGATCTATAGCCGTGGTCTCCTCACAGGCAGACTCCCAGCTGAAGCTTTGACCACTTTCTTTTGCACACCTTTCCTACCAAAGGGGGGTGGCAAAATAAACCGGTAGTTTATAGCAGCCACTTAGATTTGCATGTAGCAGCAGCAAACGCAGATCGTAAGTAGGTACTGTAGAGTTAAATCCGACACCTGTTATAACTCATAAACGTTCATTGCTTCTTTCTACACCTACTGAACCATCGTAAAGTATTGCATGTAGAAACTACAGTGTAATCTTTACAAGTATATTGCCACACCCCAGTGTGCCTTACTCCACCTCTTCCCCAAGCAAGACAAGACCACTTGTGAGCTTACCACATCATTTAGAAATGAGACCACCTCTCCATTTCCTTCCTGATGACACAGCCATAAGGTTAAGCTTGGATACAGAAAGCTGCCCTAATTTGAAAATGCCCCCACATATTTCAGATGACAACCCTCATCAGCAACCTGACTGTAGGGACTAGAACAATTGGTCAGTCTGAACAAGACTTCCAAAAAGGCTACAGCCTCTCCATCCTAGACCCCTACATCATCTGAACATTTTCATGGCTGGGTCATTCCTGTTGGTGCTCCACCTTCTGGACACCATCCAATAACTAACAAAACACCTGAACTAACAAAACGACTAACCCTTTCACCAAGGTTTCTCATGTTTTGTGACAATGTATTCACTGTTCGACCTTAGTGTTTCACATTGTTTGTATCATGTGTTTTAGACCAGTTTAGTTAATTGTTGATAAATGCCTGGATGTTTGTCAGTCAATTGTGAACTGTGTTACCGACCCAATGTACTTGACCTGTGGACTGTGAACTGACTTTTGTGCTCTCGAGGAACACTGGCTTCAGCCGCATCCTGAGACCACAGGGGGGATGTAGGGACTACAACTTCCACATTCCCACAGGAGAATTCTGCGACGTCCACCACGAATGACGTCTAACTTGGTTCAGCCAATCCCGTAATGGCGGGAGCAATAAACGGTCCCGTATAAGAGCAAGACACATTCTTGGGATCTCTCTTCTGCTTTTTCTGCCTCTTCTGCTTGTTCTCTTCGACGCACCCTTTTTGGCCAGACGCTTCAGCTCATCTGCTCCGAGACTCGGACAGAGGCTGAATGCTGCACAGCGCACTACCAGGCCTACGGACACACCCAGTTACCTCGCGGAAACTACGTGGCCTATAGTGAGTGGAAATTGTTGTACGCGGAACGCTACATCAGTTTACCCCAATAAAGCCCAACAACGAAACAGCAACGAACTTTTACACCTGGAAAAGGACCAGCGGATCAGACGACAACGCGCTGCTAAGACGGGAACACCCCAGCCTGCGCATCTCTCCCGGACACCATTCACAGCACCATCGCCGCTTCTACAAGGACAGCATGTCTTTTGGATCCAGCAATGCGTATGGACTCAGTAAGAAAACAAACATTCAGGCATAGCCAGTGTTTAGTTTAGTCTTAACTGTTTTTGTGAATCTGTGTTTCAATATTTACCATCCAACCATTGTAATGTGTTTGGTTAGCTACATATATATGTACGTGAATTGATTCGCCGTCTTTTGCGCATATATAGAGTAAAACTACGCAAGTAGTCCCTTCTCACAGCTAACTCTAACTCATTACCACACCCAGAACTCTAGCGACACGCGCGCTTGCGCGCGCCACACACACGCACACACACATACCAAACTAAATTTCCTTACTAACTTCCCGTTAGTTTATCTGTTATGTGTTTGTATGTTTGTTTAATAAATATATTTTATTAAACCCCGGTGTCCGTTTTGGAATCGCATAGACATGAGAGCCGAGTTAAAGCAGTCTTTCGAAGAACTTCCAACCTTCAGGTTATCGGTATGTTTAATCATTAGTATTGGTTATTTTAATTATTAATTAAAATACTAAATTTGTGGTTAGATATTCCTGATAATAGTAATTTTATGAGACTGATTACTTTTTGCAGTTATACTGTTACACAACGTTTAACTGGCGCCCCGGTTTCGTAGAGAGTAAAATCCCTGCGTTATTTGGCGGCCCGTGCGAGGACCCTACATAATTTGGAGTCCCGTGCGAGGACCCCTACATATTTTGGTGCCCCGTGTGAGGAAGACTAGCTTTGGCTCAAATTTCATGTCTTGTGACTTCATAACGAATTCCCCTTCCTAATTTGGAGCTCTGCGTGAGAAAGACGAGCTTTGGCTCATGTCACGTGACTCCAGAACGAATTCTCGGCATTCTTTCTCAGCTAAATTGCCACCAGTGCAATTTTTTGAAAATACCGCTAGATGTCACCCTTGTACCATTTTTGAAAGCCTGCATGAGCCGCTTTCTCAATATACTGCCCCCTCGTGTAACATTGTGGCATTACATTCGTAATCTTACACGGTAGTTTGTTGATTGGCATTTACCTTCCGGTATAATACGTATTATCAATAATAGTATTATTAACCGCACTGTATTATTAATTATAATTACTTTGTCAAAGTAATTTTAATAATTAATTGAATTTTACATTTAAATCCAAATTTAATTGTAATTTCAACCAATCACATTCTGGTATTTAGGATTAATGTGATCAGCATCACAGTTCCTATTTTACGGTCTGAATATCCGCCATATGTTTGTTCATTTTGCTGTTGTTGCATTGCAGTACCGCTAGTGCAACTCGAGTCCCTGTGTGATGCTATAGCTACCTTGTACTATAGTTATAGAGAATATTCAAAGAGCGTTTTAAATTCTTTATCCTTCATCACAACTTGTATGTTGGATTGTGATATTGGGAAACAATTCATTGCCAACTTTTAGGAGCTCAAGGCCCTTGTCAAATTGTTAACTTCAAGAGTACCCTCTTAAGTTACTGATTTTAGCTTTTAGCTTTATTTGGCGTGAGATATGGAACCCATATCTATTGATGAGTACCTTTCCTTTTTAGCCCAAGGTTTAGCACCTGGCTACGTAGCTTTCCTGAATCAGATGAACCTCACTGATTGTAGGAAAGAAATGTTCTCCTTAATCAACGAGAAAGGTCACTCCCCCACCCAGTCAAAAGACCCAATTCTAAGTTGTCTGGTCTTGAATTTTGCCAGACAGATTAGTCTTGCTCTTCAGAGCAACAAAAACTTAGAATCAGAGATGGCATACCTCAAAGGACAACACACCAGTGTTTTACTTGAGCTTCAAACTGTTGGCAAGAAAGCAGTACAATACTTGCGTGATCTGCATTCAGCCGAATCAGATCTTTGTTCCTACAGAGAGGAATTATTTCAGTTGAAGAGTGGATGCCACAAGCTACCACATCCACTCTCTTCTGTAAGCCTGCTTTCTCAGGCTTGCCCATCTCCTGATTCCTCCTTACACCTCAAGGCGGGGGAAGGGGGGTCACAAATTGATTCGGGTTTGTCAGATCCCGGTTCCACAGCTTGCTCTGATGGAGACTCGTCGGTCTCCTCAGATTGCAGTGCTGTTGACCACCCATGCAATGGTTTGCCCACCTCTTCCCTGGAGAGGGAAAGGGGGGACTCCATCCCAACGGTGGTCCATCTCCGCAAGGGAGAAACAGTCAGGCAAGTACAGGACTGCACCTTCCATGCCCACCCCTCTCGTGAGGAGGTCAGGGAACCCTCCCGTGGACACGGTAGAGGAGATCTAACATTATTAATTGGGCACACAAAAAGCAACGCTAATCCCGCTAGCTTTCCCTTTATAACTGAGAGGATAGGTGACAGCTCTGTACAGTACACTGACAGCGACAATTCATCTTCTGCCAACCATTGTGAGAATGACAGTTTTGTAGCTCCACCCTCTAAACCAAACCGAGGACGTCGAGCTCCGCATGAAACGCATTCACATTCAAATGTGATTTCAGGCTCTCCTTCTCCAAACAGGCAGACTAGTGCAACTTCACATGGTCTTCGCTTTGAGGAGCTAGAGGCCATGGCGAAGTATGTCCACACGTTTGACCCCAAGGACTCTGAATTTAACATTCAGAGTTACTTGAGAGAAGTTGACTACTGTCTCTCGGATCTGCCCAGGGCAACCGATCGAGAAAAGTTTCGACTTGTATGGAAAACCTCTACCAGAGAGATCCATACATTTATGGAACAACTTCCACCACAGGTTCGTTCCAGCTATCCCAAGGTTTGTGAAGCGTTGGTAGCTGAGTACCTGCCACGGTTTGATCAGGCCACAGCCATGATCAAATCTGTGGAGGTTAAACATAGCCGTACCGAACGACCAAAAGACTTTTACCAACGACTTAAACATGCTTTTTTCCAGGGCAGAAACGGACCAGGCTTAGATGAAGATCAAGCCTTCAAATCCCTTTTTGTGCACAACCTGCACCCCTGTGTCCGAACTCATGTTTCACTGTTTTCAAGGGGCCAACACTCAGCCCTTGAATTAAGAAATGAAGCCCAAATGGTCTGGGACACTTTAAGGATTGTGCCCAGGAATGAGGTATTGGAAACAGCTAAGCACGTTGTTCCAACCAAGCCCGCCGGCACTTCCCAAGTTGCCCCATTAAAGTCTAATGGCTCAAAACAACGGCATGTGAGTAAGTTCCCGGTTAAGAGCCACCGTGGTCGCTTCTCACACTCTGATTCCAGCCGGAATTGGAGAGAAGACCGACCCGGTAGGCCCAAGCCTGAGAGTCACCAGCATGACTCTGATAGGGAAGATACCTTGTCTGAAGAGAGCTTCTTCAGTTCCTCTGAGGACAACTAAAGCCTCTAACCTTTGTTCAGTAGTGTGTATGCCTCGAGTAACCACTCAAGAGCTATCTGGTCTTGTTCAACCTCCATCAAAAGACTGAATAAGACTGATCTATAGCCGTGGTCTCCTCACAGGCAGACTCCCAGCTGAAGCTTTGACCACTTTCTTTTGCACACCTTTCCTACCAAAGGGGGGTGGCAAAATAAACCGGTAGTTTATAGCAGCCACTTAGATTTGCATGTAGCAGCAGCAAACGCAGATCGTAAGTAGGTACTGTAGAGTTAAATCCGACACCTGTTATAACTCATAAACGTTCATTGCTTCTTTCTACACCTACTGAACCATCGTAAAGTATTGCATGTAGAAACTACAGTGTAATCTTTACAAGTATATTGCCACACCCCAGTGTGCCTTACTCCACCTCTTCCCCAAGCAAGACAAGACCACTTGTGAGCTTACCACATCATTTAGAAATGAGACCACCTCTCCATTTCCTTCCTGATGACACAGCCATAAGGTTAAGCTTGGATACAGAAAGCTGCCCTAATTTGAAAATGCCCCCACATATTTCAGATGACAACCCTCATCAGCAACCTGACTGTAGGGACTAGAACAATTGGTCAGTCTGAACAAGACTTCCAAAAAGGCTACAGCCTCTCCATCCTAGACCCCTACATCATCTGAACATTTTCATGGCTGGGTCATTCCTGTTGGTGCTCCACCTTCTGGACACCATCCAATAACTAACAAAACACCTGAACTAACAAAACGACTAACCCTTTCACCAAGGTTTCTCATGTTTTGTGACAATGTATTCACTGTTCGACCTTAGTGTTTCACATTGTTTGTATCATGTGTTTTAGACCAGTTTAGTTAATTGTTGATAAATGCCTGGATGTTTGTCAGTCAATTGTGAACTGTGTTACCGACCCAATGTACTTGACCTGTGGACTGTGAACTGACTTTTGTGCTCTCGAGGAACACTGGCTTCAGCCGCATCCTGAGACCACAGGGGGGATGTAGGGACTACAACTTCCACATTCCCACAGGAGAATTCTGCGACGTCCACCACGAATGACGTCTAACTTGGTTCAGCCAATCCCGTAATGGCGGGAGCAATAAACGGTCCCGTATAAGAGCAAGACACATTCTTGGGATCTCTCTTCTGCTTTTTCTGCCTCTTCTGCTTGTTCTCTTCGACGCACCCTTTTTGGCCAGTCGCTTCAGCTCATCTGCTCCGAGACTCGGACAGAGGCTGAATGCTGCACAGCGCACTACCAGGCCTACGGACACACCCAGTTACCTCGCGGAAACTACGTGGCCTATAGTGAGTGGAAATTGTTGTACGCGGAACGCTACATCAGTTTACCCCAATAAAGCCCAACAACGAAACAGCAACGAACTTTTACACCTGGAAAAGGACCAGCGGATCAGACGACAACGCGCTGCTAAGACGGGAACACCCCAGCCTGCGCATCTCTCCCGGACACCATTCACAGCACCATCGCCGCTTCTACAAGGACAGCATGTCTTTTGGATCCAGCAATGCGTATGGACTCAGTAAGAAAACAAACATTCAGGCATAGCCAGTGTTTAGTTTAGTCTTAACTGTTTTTGTGAATCTGTGTTTCAATATTTACCATCCAACCATTGTAATGTGTTTGGTTAGCTACATATATATGTACGTGAATTGATTCGCCGTCTTTTGCGCATATATAGAGTAAAACTACGCAAGTAGTCCCTTCTCACAGCTAACTCTAACTCATTACCACACCCAGAACTCTAGCGACACGCGCGCTTGCGCGCGCCACACACACGCACACACACATACCAAACTAAATTTCCTTACTAACTTCCCGTTAGTTTATCTGTTATGTGTTTGTATGTTTGTTTAATAAATATATTTTATTAAACCCCGGTGTCCGTTTTGGAATCGCATAGACATGAGAGCCGAGTTAAAGCAGTCTTTCGAAGAACTTCCAACCTTCAGGTTATC
Organism: Conger conger; assembly: GCF_963514075.1. NCBI lineage: Eukaryota > Metazoa > Chordata > Actinopteri > Anguilliformes > Congridae > Conger > Conger conger. Next base: position 94,913 of record NW_026890376.1, read on the forward strand.
GGTATGTTTAATCATTAGTATTGGTTATTTTAATTATTAATTAAAATACTAAATTTGTGGTTAGATATTCCTGATAATAGTAATTTTATGAGACTGATTACTTTTTGCAGTTATACTGTTACACAACGTTTAACTGGCGCCCCGGTTTCGTAGAGAGTAAAATCCCTGCGTTATTTGGCGGCCCGTGCGAGGACCCTACATAATTTGGAGTCCCGTGCGAGGACCCCTACAAAGCTTTGGCACTCTAAATTTCTAAGGAGTTGAATATGAGCATATCTTGAAGAGAGAATACACTAGCTGCTCCCAAATGAAATATGTATGACGGTGAGTGGTTCCATATTATATATCCCAAAGGTAGCCATGTGCTCCTTTAGGAGCTTTAGATATAGGCCTTATAAAAACTTTAACTTTTCTCGCATTCAGAAACAAAGTTTTTCAGAGTGCGCATTTCTTGAAAGTCAAAACTCACATTTCATCCAAAACCAAAAGGTTTGATGGTGGGGCGAAAATCTATCAGGTGTATGCCCATTTGCCAGAAACCGCATTCAGAGCTCGTGAAATCCCCAAAAAGTCGATTTCAAGCTTTGGCACTCTAAGTTTCATAGTTGGTGAAAATGAGCATATCTTGAAGAGAGAATACACTAGCTGCTCCCAAATGAAATATGTATGATGGTGAGTGGTTCCATATCACATATCCCAAAGGTAGCCATGTGCTCCTTTAGGAGCTTTAGATATAGGCCTTATAAAAACTTTAACTTTTCCCGCATTGAGAAACAAAGTTTTTCAGAGTGCGCATTTCTTGAAAGTCAAAACTCACATTTCATCCAAAACCAAAAGGTTTGATGGTGGGGCGAAAATCTATCAGGTGTATGCGCATTTGCCAGAAACCGCATTCAGAGCTTGTGAAATCCTCAAAATGATGATTTCAAGCTTTGGCACTCTAAGTTTCATAGTTGGTGAAAAAGAGCATATCTTGAAGAGAGAATACACTAGCTGCTTCCAAATGAAATATGTATGATGGTGAGTGGTTCCATATCATATATCCCAAAGGTAGCCATGTGCTCCTTTAGGAGCTTTAGATATAGGCCTTATAAAAACTTTAACTTTTCCCGCATTCAGAAACAAAGTTTTTCAGAGTGCGCATTTCTTGAAAGTCAAAACTCACATTTCATCCAAAACCAAAAGGTTTGATGGTAGGGCGAAAATCTATCAGGTGTATGCCCATTTGCCAGAAACCGCATTCAGAGTTTGTGAAATCCCCAAAATGACGATTTCAAGCTTTGGCACTCTAAGTTTCATAGTTGGTGAAAAAGAGCATATCTTGAAGAGAGAATACACTAGCTGCTTCCAAATGAAATATGTATGATGGTGAGTGGTTCCATATCATATATCCCAAAGGTAGCCCTGTGCTCCTTTAGGAGCTTTAGATATAGGCCTTATAAAAACTTTAACTTTTCCCGCATTCAGAAACAAAGTTTTTCAGAGTGCGCATTTCTTGAAAGTCAAAACTCAAATTTCATCCAAAACCAAAAGGTTTGATGGTGGGGCGAAAATCTATCAGGTGTATGCCCATTTGCCAGAAACCGCATTCAGAGCATGTGAAATCCCCAAAATGACGATTTCAAGCTTTGGCACTCTAAGTTTCATAGTTGGTGAAAAAGAGCATATCTTGAAGAGAGAATACACTAGCTGCTTCCAAATGAAAAATGTATGATGGTGAGTGGTTCCATATCATATATCCCAAAGGTAGCCATGTGCTCCTTTAGGAGTTTTAGATATAGGCCTTATAAAAATTTTAACTTTTCCCGCATTCAGAAACAAAGTTTTTCAGAGTGCGCATTTCTTGAAAGTCAAAACTCACATTTCATCCAAAACCAAAAGGTTTGATGGTGGGGCGAAAATCTATCAGGTGTATGCCCATTTGCCAGAAACCGCATTCAGAGCTTGTGAAATCCCCAAAATGACGATTTCAAGCTTTGGCACTCTAAGTTTCATAGTTGGTGAAAAAGAGCATATCTTGAAGAGAGAATACACTAGCTGCTTCAAATGAAATATGTATGATGGTGAGTGGTTCCATATCATATATTC